>NC_056726.1:21306469-21361469 GCF_019279795.1 Protopterus annectens | reverse complement strand
GTAGGATGTCCACATCGTTAGGAGTTTCGATTATGGCTCCTAGTTTTCAGTCATCTGGGAACTTCATTAGCCAAAGACCCTTCTGTGTTAGCCTGTACTTCAGAGAAGTAGTTACCAAACAGTAGAGGACCCAGGACTGAACCCTGTGGTACTCCACTTGTCACTGGTCTGAAGTCTGATTTGGAGTCTGCTACTTTCACAGTGTGGGTTCTGTCAGTAAGCCAGTTGGCAACCCATCTTGTGACATAGGGATTTATACCTAGTTTAGTGAGTTTATCTATAATTCCAAAGTTCTGGATGGTGTTGATCATAATTCCAGAGTGGGGGGTGGTGTCGATCATAATTCCAGAGTGGGGGATGGTGTTGACAGACTTGGCAAGATCTAGATAGGCTGTGTGAACCACCTTACCCTCATCTACGGCTTTGGTGACTGCTTCAAAGAAGTCTGTCAGGTTTAGGAGACATGCGCTACCTTTTACAAACCCGAACTGGGTGGGGTCCAGAGTTTGGACATTACCAGTGTCTTTGTTTATAAGTTCCATGATGCAGACCAGGCTTGTCAGGCTAATGCGTTCCTGGGGTCTGTGGTTGCTCCCCCCTTGTGGAGTGGGATAACCGTCGCTGTGCCCCATTCAGCGGGCACTAAGCCTGAGGTGAGAGGCTATGATTGAGCATGGTACTTAGGTGGGGTGCCAGTCCGTTCTGTAGTTCATGTAGCACGCAGCCTGGGATGTTGTCTGGTCACATGGATGCTGTGTTCTTGGCTTTGGAGAGGGTGGTTTTTACCTGTGTGGCCGTGATTACAGTAACTTTGCATTCTTCCGGTATAGAGATCGGCCCTTCAGGGGGTGAGAGGGGGGTAAAGTTAGCACTGAACCTATCTTTGCCAGGATGTTGCCAATATCAGTTGGGTCTGTATATTTAATGCCATTGTGCTGTAACTCAGAGCAGATATGAGTTGCCGTTGAGATTCTTGACATAGTTATAGAATGCTTTGTGGTTGTCTCTTGAATCAGTGGCGTTTTTGTTTTCATAACTAGCTTTGGTGGATTTTATCAGGGATTGCAGCTTCTTACTGAGGCTTACCAGGGAGCTTCTGCACTCATGAGATTTTACTCTTTTGCAACAGTTTCTTTCTTCTGTTGTACAGTTTGTTTATGGCAGGGGACCACCAGCTTGGCTTCCTGTTTTGGAGGATAGCGTCTTGGTTCTGTTTGGGGTAGCATGATCCATGCACTCGTGTAAGTGCTTATAAAATGCAATTGTGTAGGATTCAGTAGTCGTAACTGTATTGTCCATCTGCATTGGTGTCATGAAGTTCACCACTTCTATCTTAAGAAGCATGAAGTTGGCTTTGGAGAAATTTTTTTACTGTGGTTTCCTTAATGGGGGGTGGGGGCAGGATGTGGATATCTAGGGTGATTAGCTTATGGTCAGATTGGACCAATGAGGCGTTGACTTCAGGTGTGGAACACCGGTCACTCATGTAGGTAATGAGTAGATCTAGGATATTGTTGCCCCTGGTGGCGGTGTGGATAAGTTGATCCAGGGCATTGAAGTTTTTGAATTCCAGAAAGCGTTGAACGAAGGAGTTGGTACATGAATAGTTTTCCCATGTAATGGTGGGGTAGTTGAAATTGCCCATTATTAGGGTGTTTGGTTGAACCCTAATATTTTCCAGTACATCAAGAAAAGAGGGGTGGGGGATCTGTAGCTAGATACAATTTGGATTGCAGTTTTGCCCAGAGTTAGTTGCAACCTCAGATGCATTATGCTGAGCAACTAGCCTGGAGGTGTGGATATCCTTAATGAATATGGACACACCTCCACCTTTAGTGTTCCAGTCCAGGTTACATGGCCAACAAGTGTGGTATGAGTTATAGCCTGGTAGTGCAGGGGTGCTCTCTGGAGCCTTGAAACCAGGTCACAGTCACTGCACAGATATTGATGTTCTCCATTTTAAGGAGTGCCTCGAATGAGTGCATTTTGAGATTTAGACTTTTAGCATTGAGTAGCATCACCCTCAGTTTTTTCTTGCCCGTTCCTGTTACGGTGGTGAATTTGTCATTTGAACCCTGCCTAAAAAGGCACTGTAGGGGCGGCAAGAACCTTGGCCAGTATCCGGAATCCCAGAGGTGACAGTTGCAGGCCATCTCTGGCAAAGCATCATGGTCTGTCGACCATGTCATCCTAGGCAGACAGATACTGGATCTCTTTAGAATGACACCAGAAGCTTAGCCAATTGTTGAAGTCAGTCATTTTGTCCTTGTACTGCGATATCATTCTGAGTGATGGCAGAATGCTACTCAGGGCTAGGGTCATACCTGCCTGGGCTACAAGATCGGACAGCTCTTCCATGTCTCTCTTCCTGTAGTCCAGGGAGGTACGTCTCAGGTCGTTCACACCAACATAGACAATGGCAGTCATATTTGATCTTGTGGAGTGTCCTGATTGCGTGGGTTATGTGGCAGATCCTGGCACCCGATAGGCAGCTGACGGTAACCTTCTCCTTGTTTAGCCTGGTGAGTGGGACATCAGTGTGCCTGACTATAGAGTCACCTATGACTGTGTTGGGTATGTTTTGCCTTATTCGCTGTGGTTTAGTGGTACACTGATTCTGCTGGCTGTGTGTCATTTGGGTTGTGTTGGGGGGTGGAGGTTGCTTGCATTTCTGCTTTGGAGGTCTCTGTTGCTTGAGCAGATTATTATTGAGAGCCACCGCGGATGTTTTTATGTTTCTGTGTGTGGATTTTGGTGGTGTAGATTTAGTGAGACTATGTGATGAATGTGGTGTGGTGCAAGTGTTTACTTTCTCCTCTTGACTGTCAAGTTCATTCTTGGTTGGAGAGAGCTTTACCTTCAGTTTTTCTAGATAAGTGAATCTCTCACAGGTTGTAGTGTTGGGTCGTAGGAGGAGAGGGTTGTCTGTGTACATGAGGCAATTTCTGCATTGCCCCATAATGCTCAGATTCATCAGATAGACAGGAGAGAACACTGGGAGCTGTCACTTGGACATTCCTGAATAAAAAAATATTTTCCTCTAGATAAGTGAGGAAAGTGAGTACAAGAGCTGTTTTTCTCTACACAAGTGAGGAAAGTAAGTACCAAAACTGTTTTCCTCTAGGTAATATCATCATTACCTAGAGGTAGGCATCAAAGGGATCTCATTGACGAAGGGTATCAGTCAGGAGAAGTGTACAAAAGTTCCACAGCATTGGATATACCATGGAACGCAGTGAAGTCAGTCATCAAAAAGTGGAGAAAATATGGGACACCAGTGACCTTGCAAAGAATTGGACGTCCCTTCAAAATTGATGAAATGACAAGACGAAAACTGGTCAGGGAGACTGCCAAGAGACCTACAGCAACACTGAAGGAGTTGCAGGAATTTCTGGCAAGTACTGGTTGTGTACTACATGTGACAATAATCTCCTGTATTCTCCGTATGTCTGGACTGTGGGGTTGGGTTGCAAGATGGAAGCCTTTTCTTACACAGAAAAATATCCAGGCCTGGCAAAAATTTGCAAATCAATACATAAAGTCTCCCAAAAGCATGTGGGAAAATGTGTTATGGTCTGATGAGTCCATGGTTGAACTTTTTGGCCACAATTCCAAAAGGTACGTTTGGTGCAAAAACACTTTGCATCCCCAGAAAAACACCATTCCCATGGTGAAGCATGGTGGTGGCATTATCATGCTTTGGGGTTGCTTTTCTTCGGCTAGAACTGGGGCTTTAGTCAAGGTGGAGGGAATTATGAACAGTTCCAAATACCAGTCACTTTTGGCCCAAAACATTCAGGCATCTGCTAGAAAGCTGAAGATGAAGAGAATTTCACCTTTCAACATGACCGTGATTCCAAGCATACATCTAAATCAAAAGAATGGCATCTTCAGAAGAAAGTTTTGGAATAGCCCAGACCTAAATCCAATAGAAAATCTGTGGGGTGACCTGAAGAGGGCTGTGCACAAGAGATGCCCTCACAATCTATTTGGAGCACTTTTGTAAGGAAGAGTGGACTAATATTGCCAAGTCAGGATCTGCCATCTTGATAGACGCCTACCCAAGAAGACTGAATGCTGTAACTAAATCAAAAGGTGCTTCAACAAAGTATTAGTTTAAGGGTGTGCACACTTATGCAACCAGCGTATTGTACGTTTAGTTTTTATATTTTTTCCCCTAACAGATTTGTTTGTTTTGCAATTGAATTGTACAGGTAATAGGTCACATTAAAGTTTGAAAAAGTTTTGAAATGATTTATTGTGGTCTCATTTTTTTATATCACAAAAATGTGGCATTTTAACAGAGTTATGCACTGTATGTATGTATCGTTAATTCCACCACCATTGGTTTTTACCCAAGGAGTTAAGAGCATTTATTCTCATTAATAAAGAAAAGTTCTGTGACATATTTTTTGAGACAGTCCAATTTATGGGGGGATTTCTTTAGAAAAATTTGAGCAAAAAAAGAACTGTAATCCGTGGACTGAATGTGATGCATAGAGAAACAAAAAAAGAGAGTTATGTTTAAATTTAGAGAAGAAATAAAAGGAGAAGTTTGAAAGAGCATTTAATGGCTTTATGCAGAGATGTTATGGACACAACAAAAATATACGACGAAAGAGGTTTATGGACTCGGCGAGGGGGGGGGGTTATTCTGAAAATGATAAAGTGGTACATATTCCTAGTGTTGTTAATGTGAATGGTAATAGAAGCTTTGTGAGATATAGAGTAAAGCCTAAAATATATATTTATTTTGTGGCAAAGATAATCATTTAAGTAGTGAATGTGACAAATGTTTTTTGTGGTGAGACAGGACATGAAGCAACAATGTGATTTTGAAGTGTAAAAAATGTGGAAATACTGGGCATACATGGCTAGATTTGTGAAGATGTACAGATTGTAGAAAAAGAAGGTTTGCAAGATTTAGTTAAAGGCAAGAATGTAGAAAAGGAACAAGGAAAAACTCGGTAAAGCAGGATAAGAACAAAGATATAAAATTAGATGCAAGAGAGGAGGGAAGAAGAGATGCTTGTTACAAGAGAGGAGGGAAGAAAGGGAAGAAGAGATGCTTGTTACAAGTGAAGAAGAGTATGTGAACTGGCAAGTAGTGACAGGAAAGAAAAATTCTATAGGGAATAGAGTGAAAGAAAGAGAACATTTAAAGTATAATAAAGAAAATAATGGTAAAGGATGAGAAATTTCTTTTAAAAGCTGAAGATTTTAGCTTTAACTGTAAATAGTATGAAGAGTATTAGAAGAATAACTATCTTAGAATGGTGTGCTTTTAAGTGCATGTATAATAAATATTAAAAGATGATCACAAACGAATGTTATGGGGTGGAAAAGTTATTTGGAACATGGGCAAAGACACGTTCAAGAATATATATTATGTCAAGAAAATATTAGATTTTACATTAGTTGAATTAGGACGAATAGTGGTAATAAACCTACAATGGAAAGTAAATGTTTATAGAGTTATTGTTGTATATGTAACAAAAAGAGATAATGTTTACTTAATTACATGTGTGAATATGACTGGTAGTAGACTTTAATCGTAATTTAAGAGCAAATAAAAATAGCGATGTTAAAGTGGTAAAAATAATGAAAAGTGGAAAATTATACATATGGAGTAATAAACATTGGACTTGTAGAAGAAGTGAAGTTAAAACTGAAATTGACCATTTAGTATCAGTCTAAAATTTTACAAAAAGGAGTTAAAAAGACAGGACATTCAGATTGTTACTATTTGGATAGAAGTACATGAGAAAGAAGGATGCATAATATGTAAAGGGGTTAAAAGGTTGAATGAAAAGATCTAAAATAAGATGATGTAAAGGAAATTAACTATGGAAAGATCATATTTGAATGAGAATGTTCTACGAAAATTGGTGGATAAGCTTTAAGGAGAAATGCAAAAAGTATTTTTGGAATGTCAGGGGAATAAGAGGATAAAAAGAGAAAAAAGTAAAACACTAAGTCAAAAAGTATTTAGACAGTAAAGGATAAGAGAACGTTTAATGAAACAGAAATATGTAAAATCAAGAAAGGATTAATCTGTTATAAACATAAATATTGTTTACAAGGGAAAAAGGAAGAAGCAGCACCTTATTTAGCTAAATTAGTTTAAGAAAATAGAAGAATGAGGGAATTAAAAAAAATGAAAGAAATAGTTACATCACAAGGAGTATGTGAGATAATCAAAAAAACATCGTACACTCTTAAGACAGAAACAAAAAAGGATTAAAAAATATGAAGTCAGTAAATTAAGTAAAGAAGATAATGATATCTTGAAGAAAAATAAATTTAAATGTGAGAGTTAAATGAAGTTTTAAGATATTAATATGAATACAGCTACAGGAATAGATGGTATTGAGTACCCTATGTATGAGATGGAAAACTGACAACATTTCATTTGTAGGGGTATTAATTGAATGGTTGCAAATGGGAATGTTAGACAAAGAAGTATGTTTAGGAATTGTATAATTTTATATGGAAAAAAGGAGAAAAAAATGATGTAATAAACTGGCGACCAATAGTATTCAACAGTACAGACTATAAATTATTTGAGAATAATAACTAAAAGTTTAACAAATAGAATAAATTGATCAGTTGTAGGTTTATAGATTAGTGCTAGGCTAACTGCCCTTGTGAGCCATTTTAAGCCTAGCCAGTTATCCCATATGAGAATCAAACCCTGCACATTGTATCTGTAAGGGTAAACACCTTAACCATTATGCCAAACTCACACACACTTTTCATTTTTCTTTAGATTCATGGTTTCTTAAACTCATAGCCAGCTATTAGGCCAGCTGTCTTAAGCCATTCTCCCTCCCAAAGGTGAGAATCCAACACCGTACCTTGTAACTCTGCGTCAGATACATTACCCATTATACTAAGCCCCAATCGTAAGGATAACCCAACACCATGGCTTCATAGATAAGTACTAGGCTAACTGTCCTTGTGGACCATATTAAGCCTATGAAAGTAATCTTTGTGAGACTCTGACCATGCACCTTGTGAAAATATACACCAGTTTCAGATTTCGAACCCAAGACCATCGCACCTGCAGACCACTGCATTAACCTGCCACTCCACACAACTCTTAATTTGTTGTAGAAAGGGAAAAATAAGTCGAGATTTATTATGGTTAGTAAGAGAAGTAATAAATATTACAAATAAAAAGGTAGAAGTTAAAATTATGATGGGGGATTTAGGCAAGGCATTTGATAAACTGTAATATGAAGCTTTGTGAGATGTTCCAGAGGCACATAATATAGGTAAGAAGACAATACAGATAATTAAGTTAGCATATGAAAGTAGTAATGTAAAAATCTTAATGGATAGTTAAGTGAAGAAATTAAGATGGAATGTAGAATAATACAAGGATATCCAGCAAGCAGCATCATGTTTTCTTCAGTTATAAATGTAATCGTGAATAAAAAGATAAATAAAATGACAAATATGGTAGGATACAAGATAACAAATTAAATAGAATTGCCCTTAATTTGTACGCAGATGATGCAGTGCTAATCACTAAGAACAAAGAATGGATGGAAGAGAGAAATAAAAAGTTTAGATGTTACTTTAATGTATAAAGAAAGTAATGGCTTTGGTTTTACGGGAAATAAAGAAGATGTAAAGTTTATAGAAGAGACTATAGATGTATTAGGAATAGTTTTTGGATTAAGTGAATACAAGAAGAAAAAACAATGGGAGAAAGTACCTCAGGAAACAAGATATATGTACCTTTTCGAAAACATGTAGTTTGTCATATAGAAATTGTATTTGATAAATTCTAGTCTATTGGGTAAAATAGCATGTATAGTTAATACTTGTATGATACGGACTCAGTATGAGAAAGAAATAATGTCCGTTATATTTCCCTTTGTATGGGAATGCAGAGTGAATTCAGAAGGGGACTTTTCTATGTGAAGGAAGATCAAAGAGAGGATTAGGGCTAGTAAACCCAATTCATGCAGCTTTATTGAATTTATACAGGACTTTAATACGTTGTGAGAAAAAAATAAAATTATAGAATAATATTTTGTATAGTAAATATAAATGTTTTGGGAAAAAAATGGAAATGGGTAAATGATTTACAAGTTTTGTAAATGATGTAAAAGAATGCCAAAACAAAATTTTATTATGGAAATTAAAAGTGGGTATGATTGAAAAAACAGGAAAGAATGGTATTTGAACATTAAGAAAGAATATCCTGTTACTGACTTTTGGGAACATCTAGAAGTAGAAAAAAAAGAGGGCAAAAATAAGATATAAATGGTAGAAGAATATATATGAATGTAAGGATTTTTTATGGAAACTGTCATTAGATAAATTACCTGTTAAGGCTGTGTCTTGGAAAACAATATGTATTAATTGTGGAGAATTTGAAACAACAGAGCATATGTTTTTGAAATGTTCAAGGGTGAATAAATTATGAGAAGAGATGTAAAAATAAAATATTGAAAGGTTTTGAAAAGGCTTAGCAAGTAAATATGGACATGATCAAATATGGCTGCTATGGTGCTAAAAATTAAGAAGACATGAAAATTGATAGAAGAATAGTTTGTTTTATGCTCATTATGGACTGAGAAGACTAAACGAAATTAACTTTAATGGAAAATGGATATTAGCAGAAATCCTGAAGAAAATATGTTTTGGTTATCGAAAAAATGGGGGAAATGTAAATATGTACACAAGTGTTTTAATAAGTTATGTTAATTGGTTAAAAAACCCTACTCGTAACCTGCAGGGACTCTTGTTGATGGTGCATCCAACTTCCTGTGTCTGTTCTGGTCGTGAAGGCAGCTTAGAGAAACAGGAGGAAGTATGTTGAATGTTTGTGAGGAGAAGATAGTGTCGGCGAAGGAGAATGCGAAGATGGAGATAACGGAGCCTTTACGAGAAAGTTAAGTGAAGCGTAAGAAGGGGAGGGGTCATCTGTATCTGAGGAGAAAGGAGGAAGGAAGAAGGAATCAGTGTAATGTTGTTGAAGCTGTACCAGATTTGGAGTGTCTGTTCAGGAAATGTTGTTTGAAGGAGATGGAGAGAGCCAGTGGGGATGTATTAGGACAACCCTCCAGTAGGGAGGGTTGTGGGATGTTTAAGAAAATGATCAGCGTGAACCGGAGAGTGAAGTGGTGGCTTCATAGGGTGAAATTATGGAAAAGATACAAAAGGGAGGAGATTGCGGAGATCAGAATGAAAATGAAACTGTATGCACAGACAGTGAAAGAAGGACAAAGAAGAGCCGAAGTGAAAGAGATGAAAAAGAAATGCATTATAAAAGTAAGCAGTAAGAAAGAGGACTTGAAAGGTATGAAGTATGGGAGACAGTAATTGCACCAGTATGTGTTTCACCCAAGGAGGCAAGAGCCTTTATTCTTATTAATTAGGAAAGGTACTGTGATATAGTCTTTGAAACAGGACATTATGTGGAGAATATTTTAGAACGGTATGAACAAAAGAATAATTGTAATCCTTGTAGTGAGTATGTGCTGCAGATGTTTCATAGAGAAATAAAAAAAGTTTTGATACAAAAGAGGAATTGAAAGAATATTTAAAGACTGTGTAAAGATGTTATGGACACAACAAAATCCATGATGACTGAGGTTTATGGACTGAGGGTTGGGAATGTGGGATTATTTTGAAAATGGAAAGTGATAATGTTATACATATTCCTAGTGTGATTACTGTGAATGTTAAGATTTGTTAAATATAGAGGGCAGCCAACAACATTTTTCTGTGGAGGAAGTAATCATTTGATTAATGAAAGTGATAAAAATGTTTTATTTGTGGCAAAACAGGGCATAAAGCAAGAAAATTCAGTATGAAATGTAAAGAATGTGGGGAAAAAATGGGCCTGCATGGGTAGGTTGTGAAGAAAATGTGGAAGTTATAGAAAAAGAATGTACACAAGATCTGGTATATGATACATTTAGAAATATAGAAAAGGAACAAGAAAGCCAGGCTAGTAAACAAGAAAGAAATAAAGCTTTAATAGGGGAGGGGAAAGATAGGGAAGGGGGGGGTGCTTGATACGAGCAAGGAGGAATATGTAAACTGGCAAGTAGTAAGAGAGGAAAAATTCCATAGGATAAAATGTGAACGAGAGGAAAAGAAACTTTAAAAGTATAATTGTTAAAGAGAACAAAAATGGTAGGATGTGAGATGAATAAGTATACTGACTTCATTTAAAGGCTGAAGAGCTTCGCTTTAAATGTTAATAGTATAAAAATTTCAAAAGGTTAGGGATTTTAGAACAGTGTGCTTCACTTGATATGCACATAATTATATTAAAAGATAGTAGAATCTTGACAGATGAAGAAAGGTTACAAACTTAAGTATTATTGGGTGGAAACATGGAATATGGGAAAAGGGACGTGCTCAGATTATATCAAGAAAATATTAAATTTTATAATAGAATTAGGAAGAATAACTAAGATTTAAGATGGAAAACAAATGTTTCTAGAGTTATTGCAATGTATGCATACATTTCAAAGAGAGGTAATGTTTAAAAAATTCTAAATTATGTAGGTGTTAATATGGAAATAATAGTGGGGGATTTTAATCACAGTTTAAGAATAAGAAAGAAAAAAATTAGTGATAAAAGTTGTGTACGAGATAATGAAAGGTGGAAAGCTATACATATGGGATAATAAATTTAGTAAAAGAAGTAATAGATATTGTAAATTAAAAAGGTGGAAGCTAAAATCGTGGTAGGAGATTTAAGTAAGGTATTTGATAAAACACAGTATGAAGTTTTATGGGATATAGTAGGGGCTTATAACGTAAGTGAAATATTAAAAGTAATTAAGTCTGCTTTTGACAAAAATTATGCAAAAATATTAAATGGATGGTTAAGTGAGGAATTAATAGAATGTAGAATAAGGCAAGGATGTCTAGCGAGCAGTATTATATTTGCTTTAGTTATGAATGTGATTGTCAGTAAAATACTAAATATGGCAGGTTGTAACAGAGGAAGTAAAATTACCAATAACATATACCTACGCAGATGATGTAGTGTTAATTACTAAAAGCAAAGAATGGATGGATGGAAGAGACTATCAGAAAGTTAGCTGAGATACCAGATGACTTGAGGCTTCTGAGCTTCCCAAAAACCAAAAGTTGCCTGTTTTTTGCTTGATTATACTATTTACTGCACTTTTTCTTGTGTTCTGCTTATTTATAGGTTCACAGGTAGGTACTAGGCTATTGGCCCTACGGCCTATATAAGCCTAGCCAAAAAGGTACCCTGGCTTTCGCCAGCCACAGAAGTGATCCCTGGGGTGAATTTCGTATTTCCCATCCAGTCAAGATTTTTTTTGAAGAGTGCTAGTGAGGAACTTTGTTTGATATAGATAGGTAGTTTGTTCCAGAGTATGAGAAGTGTCTGCGACAGGAATGTATCCCTCCAGCATATTCTGTTTTAATTTGGTGACAGTTTAGGTCCCTAGAGCATGTAGCTTGGAGGGTTTGGGATTTCAGTGGAGCATGTCCAACAGCTGTGGGTTAGACATAGCTTTGTATGTTAGGCAGAGATCGCCTCCGAGTAGGCAATATATGACAAGAGTAAATCTGGAGTCTTTTGAGACGGTCTGCGTAGGCCATCTGTTTGAGGCCGTTAATCCTCTTTGTGAGATATTTCTGCGGCCTTTCCAGTTGTAGATGTCTTGTGAGGTACATGCCAAAAGGAGAATTGTACTCTATAATGGGTCTAATGAATGATGAGTAGATGGGAACAATGACCTCTCTTTTTTCCTGGATGAGAAACCTTTTGTGACGAGGTGTGCCATGTAGAAGGATTTCCTGACTACTGTGGTGATGTGATTATCAAAGGAGAGACTACTGTCCACCTGTGTCCCAAGGTCTCTTACCACACTTTCGATGTTAAGTAGACTACCGCCTATGTGGTAGTTCATGGGTACAGAGTTTTTACCAAAACGGATGACAATGCACTTTTTGGCATTGAGTTTGAGGCCATGTGTTTGACACCTGTCTCAGCGAGGCCCTTTTGTAGGATGTCCACATCATTAGGAGTTTCGATTATGGCTCCTTGTTTGCAGTAGTCTGCGAACTTCATTAGCCAAAGACCTTCTGTGTTAGCCTGTACTTCAGAGAAGTAGATACCAAACAAGAGAGGTCCCAGGACTGAACCCTGTGGTGCTCCACTTGTCACTGGTCTGAAGTTGGATTTGGAGTCTGCTACTTTTACAGTGTGGGTTCTGTCAGTGAGCCAGTTGGCAACCCATCTTGTGACAATAGGGATTTAGACTTCGTTTAGTGAGTTTATCTATAATACCAGAGTGGGGGATGGTGTCTAACACCTTGGTGAGATCTAGATAGGCTGTGTGAACCACCTTACCCTCATCTACGGCTTTGGTGACTGCTTCAAAGAAGTCTGTCAAGTTTAGGAGACATGATCTGCCTTTTACAAACCCGAACTGGGTGTGGTCCAGAGTTTTGGAGATTACCAGTGTCTTTGTTTAATAAGTTCCATGGCCTTGCAGACCATGCTTGTCAGGCTAATGGGGCGGTAGTTCCCAGGGTCCGTGGTGGATCCCCCTTTGTGGAGTGGGATAACCCATCGCTGCCCGCCATTCATTGGGCACAAAGCCTGAGGTGAGGCTATGATTGAATGTGCTACTTAGGTGTGGGGTGCCAGTTCGTTCTATAGTTCATGTGGAATGCAGCCTGGGATGTTGTCATGTCCCATGGATGCTGTGTTCTTGGCTTTGCAGAGAGTGGTTTTTACCTGTGCAGCCGTGATTACAGGAACTTTGCATTCTTCTGGTATAGCGATGGGCCTTTTAGGGGCGAGAGGGGGTAAAGTTCACACTGAACTTATCTGCCAGGATGTCTGCAATATCAGTTGTTTCTGTATATTTAGTGCCATTGTGCTGTAACTCAGAGCAGATCTGAGTGTTGCCATTGAGATTCTTGACGTAGCTATAGAATTTTGTGTGGTTGTATTTTTTTTTTTTTTTTGCAGCAGTTTCTTTCTTCTGTTGTATATGGCAGGGGACGACCAGATTGGCTTCTTTTTTTTTTGGAGGATAGCATTTTGGTGCTGTTAGGGATGGCACGATCCATGCACTCGTGTAAGTGCTTATAAAGTGCTATTGTGTAGGATTCAGCAGTCGTACCTCTATTGTCTGTCTGCATGGGTGTCTGGAAGTTTGCCACTTCTGTCTTAAGAAGCGTGAAGTTGGCTTTCGAGAAATTTTTTACGGTGGTTTCCCTAGTGGGGGATGGGGACGGGATGTGGATGTCTAGGGTGATTAGCTTGTGGTCGGATCTGACAGAGTACGTTGTTGACCCTGTTCAAGGGCAACCTCGATGAGTGGATGGGAAACTACTTTTTTAATACTGTAAACTAAACTACACTGTTTGTACCTTAGTATGCCTTTTAAATAGTATTCTATTGCTGTTTTCACTGTTTGCAAAGTAGTTGTTGCTACTTTTCACTGTTTGCAAGGCATCTGTTTGGTTTGTTCTGTTTTTCCCCACAAAGCAGTGTCTTAACTGATTTGTGTGTTGTATAACACATTCCTCATAGGTAGGTACTAGGCTATTGGCCCTAGGGCCTATACAAGCTTAGCCAAAAAGGTACCCTGGCTTTCGCCACCCAAGAAAATTATTTTCCTATGCCCCTGTCAAACAGAACCACAGAAGTGTTCCCTGGGGTGAATTTCCTATTACCCATCCAGTCATCAAGATTTTTCTTGAAGAGTGCTAATGAGGAGCTCTGGTTGACATAGGTAGTCTATTCCAGAGTATGGGAAGTCTCTGGGACAGGAGTCTATCCCTCCAGCATGTTCTGTTTGTTGTGGTGACAAGGTTTAGGTCCCTAGAGCGTGTAGCTCAGAGGGATTGGGATATCTTTAAGTGGAGCTTGTCCAACAACTCTGGGTTTGACATAGCTTTGTATGTTAGGTAGAGATCGCCTCTGAGTAGGCGATATGCGACGGAGTAAAGCTGGAGTTTTTTTGAGATGGTCTGCGTAAGGCATCTGTTTGAGGCCAGTAATCCTCTTTTTGAGGTATTTTTGTGGCTTTTCCAGTTGTTGTAGATGTCTTGTGAGTTGCATACCAAAAGGGGTGTTGTGCTCTATAATGGGTCTGAGTGATAGGTAGAGGGGAACAATGACCTTTTGTGTTGATGTGCCACGTAGAAGGATTTCCTGACCACTGTGGCGATGTGATTATCAAAGGAGAGACTACTGTCCACCTGTGTCCCAAGGTCTCTTACCACACTTTTGATGTTAAGTAGACTACCGCCTATGTGGTAGTTCATGGGTACAGAGTTTTTACCAAAACGGATGACAATGCACTTTTTGGCATTGAGTTTGAGGCCATGTGTTTGACACCTGTCTCAGCGAGGCCCTTTTGTAGGATGTCCACATCATTAGGAGTTTCGATTATGGCTCCTTGTTTGCAGTAGTCTGCGAACTTCATTAGCCAAAGACCTTCTGTGTTAGCCTGTACTTAAGAGAAGTAGATACCAAACAGTAGAGGACCCAGGACTGAACCCTGAGGTATTTCACTTGTCACTGGTCTGAAGTCTCATTTGGAGTCTGCTACTTTCACATTGTGGGTTCTGTCAGTAAGCCAGTTGGCAACCCATCTTGTGACATAGGGATTTATACCTAGTTTAGTGAGTTTATCTATAATTCCAGAGTAGGGGATGGTGTCGGTCATAATTCCAGAGTGGGGGATGGTGTCTATCATAATTCCAGAGTGGGGGATGGTGTCTAACTCCTTGGTGAGACCTAGATAGGCTGTGTGAACCACCTTACCCTCATCTATGGCTTTGGTGACTACATCAAAGAAGTCTATCAGGTTTAGGAGACATGGTCTGCCTTTTACAAACCCAAACTGTGTGGGGTCCAGAGTTTTGAGATCTCCAATGTCTTTGTTTATGAGTTCCATGATGATACGTTCCATGGCCTTGCAGACCAGGCTCGCCGGGCTAATGGGGCGGTAGTTCCCGGGGTCTCTTCTACCCCCCCCCCTTTGTGGAGTGGGATAACTATCACGGTGTGCCATTCAATGGGCACAAAGCCTGAGGTGAGGCTATGATTGAACATGGTACTTAGGTGGGGTGCCAGTTAATTCTGTAGTTCATGTAGAAAGCAACCTGGGATGTTGTCAGGTCCCATGGATGCTGTGTTCTTGGCTTTGGAGAGTGAGGTTTTTACCTGTGCAGCCGTGATTACAGGACCTTTGCATTCTTCGAAATAAAGATGGGCCCTTTAGGGGGTGAGAGGGGGGGGGGTAAAGTTAGCACTGAACCTATCTGCCAGGATGTTGGCAATATTAGTTGGTTCTGTATATTTAGTGTCATTGTGCTGTAACTCAGAGCAGATCTGAGTATTGCCATTGAGATTCTTGACATAGCTATAGAATGCTTTGCAGTTGTGTTTAGAATCCGTGGCAATTTTTTTTTCGTACCTAGCTTTGGAGGATTTTATGAGGGATCTCAGGCTTCTTACTGAGGCTGACCAGAGTTCCTCCAATCGTAGGATTTTACTCTTTTTTGCAACAGTTTCCTTCTTCTGTTGTAGAGTTCGTTTATGGCAGAAGACCACCAGATTGGCTTCCTTTTTTTGGAGGATAGCATTTTGGTTCTGTTAGGGATAGCATGATCCATGCACTTGTGTAAGTGCTTATAAAGTGCATTTGTGTAGGATTCAGCAGTTGTACCTCTGTCCATCTGCATGGGTGTCGTGAAGTTTGCCACTTCTGTGTTAAGAAGTGTGAAGTTGGCTTTGGAGAAATTTTTTACGGTTGTTTTCCTAATGGGGGGTGGGAGCGGGATGTGGATGTCTAGGGTGATTAGCTTGTGGTCAGATCTGAGCAACGAGGAGCTGACCTCTGATGTGGAACACCGGTCACCCATGTTGGTGATGACCAGGTCTAGGATATTGCTGCCCCTGGTTGGGGGTGTGGATAAGTTGAATCAAGGCATTGGAATTGATGATTTCCAGAAAACGTTGAGCGTTAATGGTAGGGTAGTTGAAATCGCCCATTATTAGAATGTTGGGTTGTACCTTTAATATTTTCCAGTGTATCAAAAGAGGAGTGGGAATCCTGGGGCATGGTGGGGGGGGTCTGTAGCAAGCTACAATCTGGATTGCGGTTTTGCCCAGAGTTAGTTGAACTTGGATAATCTCGGATGCATTACGCTGAGCAGCTAGCTTGGAGGTGTGGATATCCTTAATGAATATGGACACACCTCCACCTTTAGTGTTTTGGTCCGGGTTTGGTGGCCGAAAAGGTGTGGTATGAATTATAGCCTGGTAATGCAGGGGTGCTCTCTGGAGCTGTGAACCAGGTCTCTGTCACTGCACAGATGTCAGTGTTCTCCATTTTAAGAAGTGCATCGAGTGAGTGCATTTTGAGGTTTAGACTTCTAGCATTGAGTAGCATTACCCTCAGATTTTGCTTGCTTGTACCCGTTACGCTGGTGAATTTGTCATTTGAACCTTGCTTAAAAAAGACAGTATAGGGGTGGCAAGAGCTTTTGCCAGTATCCAAAATCCCAAGGGCGACAGGAGCAGGCCATCTCTGGCAAAGCAGCGTGGTCTGTCGATCATCTCATCCCAGGCAGACAGATACTGGATTCCCTTAGAATGACACCAGAAGCTTAGCCAATTGTTAGTCAATCATTTTGTCCTTGTACTGTGGTATCATTCTGGGTGATGGTAGGATGCTACTCAGGGCTAGGGTCATACCTGCCTGGGCTACAAGATCGGAGAGCTCCTCCATGCCTCTTTTCATGTAGCCCAGAGAGGTACGTCTCAGGTCATTCACACCAACATGGACAATGACAGAGTTGTATTTGTACTTGTTGTGGAGTGACCTGAGTGTTTGCATTATGTGGCGGATCCTGGCACCTGACAGGCAGATGACAGTAACTTTTTCCTTGTTTAGCCTGGTGAGTGGAACATCAGTGTGCCTGACTACAGAGTCACCTATGACTAGAGTGTTGGTTATGTTATGCCTTACGGGCTGTAGTTGAGTGGCACACGGAGTATGTGGGCTGTGTGTCATTTGGGTTGTGTTGGGGGGTGGAGGTTGCTTGCATTTCTACTTTGGAGGTCTCTGTTGTTTGGGCAGATTGTACTGAGATCCTCCGCGAATGTAGGTGTGTGTTTTGTGCTTCTGTGTCTGTGTTTTGGTGGTGTAGGTTTTGAGGGACTATGTGATGAGTGTGGTGCGGTGCAGGTGTTTACCTTCTCCTCTTGACGGTCTAGGCCAGTCTTTGGTGAAGAGAGCTTTGCTTCCAGTTTGGCTATATAAGTGCATCTCTCACAGGTTGTAGTGTTGGGTGGTAGGAGGAGAGGGTTGTCTGTGTACATGTGGCAATTGCTGCATTGTACCAATATGTCCAGATTCATCAGGTAGACAGGAGAAAACATTGGGAGCTGACCTTTAGACATGCCTGCATAAGTGCTTATTTATTAAGTACTAAAAACTGTTTTCCTCTAGACAAGTGAGGAAAGTTGAGTGCTGTAGTAATTTGTAACTTATTTAGTGCTTACAATGAGTTCTGAACAAGTGCTGAGCTCAAAGAAACAGATTTGAGTGCTAAAACTAAAAAGCTGGCTAGTTGCAAGGGAAATTTTAGTGTATCTTGCTGTTTTTTTTCTACTGTTTAAAACATTTTGTGTCTTACTACCATTTTTCTGTTTAAAACATTTTTTGTAGTGTTGCTCGCCTAAATTAGTGTAGCTAGTAGCTGTAGCATAGTCCAGATACAGGTTTGTTGTATCTAGGTCTGTTTGTAGTGGCTGTTCATAGGACCATAGGGGGTTACTAGGCTAATCCACCTGGGGCCCTTACAAGCCTAGCCAAGAATTTATCCCCAAAATGAAACATCAGTCAGCACCTGTCACCCTGTCAGGTGGAACCCCTGGGACAAATTTGTGGTTTCCCATCCACTCTTCAAGGTTGCCCTTGAAGAGGGTCAGCAAGGTACTGTTTGACGTGTATGGGAATTCTATTCCAGAGACTGGGCATCCTCTGGGAGACAAACCTGTCTGTCCAGCAGGTTTTGCTGATGTCGCATATTAGACTCGGGGCTTTCAAGTGGATAATGCTGTAGGAATTGACTTTAGGATGTGGAGCATGTCTAGTAGGGCAGGGTCTGAGATTGCCTTGTAGGTGAGACACAGATCACCTGTGAACAATCTGTACGATACCGAGTAGAGTGAGAGTGATTTGAGCCTTGTTCGCACAGTGCAGGTGTTGAAGGCCATGGATTCTGTTTGTGAGGTGTTTCTGTGGTCTTTCCATTTGGTGCAGATGTTTGGAGAGGTGCATACCAAACTGGGCTTAATACTCCATTATTGGTCTAATGAGGAAGGAGTATAGAGCGGTAATAACCTCCTTTTTTTCTGGATGCAGTCCTTATGAGATAAACCAAGTAAAAGGCTTTTCTGACCACTGCCGCTACGTAATGGTCAAATGTGAGGGTATCAACCTGAGTACCTAGGTCTCTTACCACAGGTTGTATGCTTAGGGGTTGCTGTTGATGTGGTAATCAGTAGGTGCCATTTTTTGCATTTAGCTTGAGGCCATGAGTTTGGCACAAGTGATTTCTTGCTGTGAGACCCTATTGCACTATGTTAACATCATTTGGGGAGTCAGTGGCAACACACAACTTGCAGTCATCCACAAACTTGGTCAGCCACAGGCCTTTTGTCTTGCCTGGGCCTCTGAGAAGTAGATGCCAAACAGTAGGAGTCCCAGGATTGATCCTGGGGAACTCCACTAGTGACAGGTCTGCTATTGGAGGCATTGTATTCTGAGCACATTTTGGTGTTTTTAAAGTTTTTAGCTTCTGGTATTTAAGCCCCCAGTTGAGTGGTTTTCTGTTTGTTTGCATGTCTTGCAGCACCACACGTTGCCGCGCAGTTGTGCCTCATAGCTGGACAGATTTTTACAATTTTTCCCTTGGATACATTTCTAGGACATTATTGTAGTCCTCATCTTTAGTACATCTCCAGTCTAAGACTTGTTGCTAGTGAGCTGTGACCTATAAAACCACCAGCCTGAAACCCCGATGTTCATCGTGTTTCACTGTTGCAGTCATTACTCTTGGGTTATCCTGCTGGCAGGCTACCCGCAGTCGGCCTGAATTCCAAAGTCCTGGTCTGGCATCGGTTGCTGTTGCCTCTTTCCTGATGTCAGTGTGCCAGGGGTATAAAAGATGCAGCCGACGCCATTTTCTTCAGTCTTTCTTGCCGTGCGGTGCCTGAAGCAGAAGCAGTTCGCAGGTGACGGTCGGCCGACTCCTGAGATTTTCGTGTTCGAATTTCAGATCCGAAGTCTTCATTTAAAGCTAAGTACCCCGTTGGGGAAACTTTTTTCTTGATCCAGACCGATGTCAGAAAAAGTTAATAACTGTTTCTTGTGGGAAGCAAATACCTCATAAGGACTTCCATTCTTATTGTATTCCTTGCCTAGGCCCTGATCACGACGTTGGTAATTGCAGGTTTTGTGCTAGATTTAACCACCGCACTATTAAGCATCTGTATGATTTTGCATTTCATTACTTTGGCCGGAGATTTAATTACACAATGTCGTTGGATAGCCATCCGACTACCGCAATTCACAAGAAACACAAGGAAAAGGACAGGCATCCGAGGTACAAAACTGACAACGAGGCTTCTTCTAAGCCAGTCGCCGGTTCTCAGTGAGGTTTTTTCGCAGCCCCTGACGCCCGCTTCCTCAGAGCCGCAGGCCGCTTCCGACTCCCACGTGGAACAGACTAGGCCTCTGGAAACTCTAGGTATTGGACACTTGGAAAATATTCCTTCAGATGCGTCCAGAGCCACTGAGCAGGCATCGGCTTCTGAGGGTGTTTTCAGGCCTACACAGTTGCATATAAAACCGACTACAGCTTCAAAGGCAAAGACTAAAGCACCACTAAAGACAAAGAAACAAGTGCAGCTAGCCCATGGACATGCCTCCATGCCTAAAAAACAGATGCTCAAAATGGCCAAAGACCTAATTACTTTGATCAGGGGTTCCCATCCCCCTCCTGATAAGAGGCCTAGGCAAGAGACAGAATATGAATCTTCAGATCAGGTTTCCATTTCCTCTGACTCCTCTTTTGAACAGGAATACTCTCTCCCTCCTATGAGGATTCCGATGCTGAAGAATCTATCCCTTCAGCCCCCCCTCCTGAGGATTATTCTTTTGGGGAAACCCTGCATACCATGAGGGAGCACTTCCACTGGGAGAGCCAAGACTACTCAGAATCTAAGAAAAGGCTCACTACCTCAGCACAGGCCTCTTGCTATCCCTCCTGTTTTAGACATTGCAGATGATGTATTTTCAGAGTCCGGCCTGTCTCCTGACTCTTTATCCCGGTTTGCACCGGTTAAGCCAGATAGATACTACAAGGTCCCAGATTCACATCAATTTCTTTATAAAAACCCTGCTGCTGACCCAGAAACTGTTTCTCAGGATCCCAAATGGGGTCAAGGCTCCCACTGCAAAAAAACCCTATACCTTCTGATAGGAATTCAAGGGCACTGGACAGATGGGGGAAAAAGGTTTACACTTCCGCTACCTTGGCTGTGAGGGCTTTAAATTGTCAAGTTCATATGCTTAAATATCAGCAATACTTAATGTCACTGCTTAAACAGAAAATGTTAACAAATTCTGAATGTGCAGAAAATAAGGAAATGCAGGATTTATTGCATGCCACTGAACAAGTGGGAAAACATACTTTGCAATTTGGTTTTGATTCTCTGGAGGCCTCTTGCAGGGCCGCTGTTATGGGTTCTGTTATTAGACGACATGCTTGGTTAAAGGAACAGAATCTGCCTGATCATATTAAAGCAAAATTATTAGATGCTCCATTACAGCATGATACTTTGGTGTTAAAGCAGAAGAGGTGTTGAAGAAAATGAAGGACAAAGCGAAATCTATGCAGACAGTTAAGGATTTCTTACAGGTGCAGCCACCCAGATTTAGCAGGAACTGGCCTACAAAGAATTGGTCCTTTCCATTGTCAGACAGGCCACAAAGAGGCAGATACAGACGCTCCAGAGGCAGATCCCAGCCCCAAGGCTCATACAGGCCTAAACAATGGGGTGCTTCTATCTCCAAAAGCGGAGAAGACAAATCACAGCCATACAGGAAACAGTCCCAATGACTTTCCTCTGCCAGCACCAATCACTTATCTTTTGGCAGCCCCCTTAGGGGGAAAACTAGTATTTTTTTCACAGAATTGGCACGTGATCACCCAGGACAAATGGGTCTTGAACATAGTGTCTCAGGGCTACAGGTTCCATTTTTACACCCTGCCAAGGGCAAAAGGTATACCAGACCTGCCACACAATCAATGGGCAGAGGCACAAAAGCAAGTTTCATCCCTCATGGACATGAGGGCCATTCAGCAAGTAACAAAGCAAGAGCAGGGACAAGGATTTTACTCGAGACTTTTCTTGGTGCCCAGAAAGGACAAAGCCTGGAGACCAGTACTGGACCTGTTTATTCTAAACACATTTCTGGACTTCCAAAATTCAAAATGTTGACTCTGCAGCAGCTTCTGCCCATGCTGGGCAAGAAGGCTTGGCTTGTAAGTTTGGCCCTAAAAGAGGCATACCTGCATGGCCCAATCAGACAATCTTGCAGAAGATACCTCCGATTCATAGGTGGCTCAGTGCACTATCAATTGTCTGCAGTGCCCTTTGGCTTATCTACTGCACCCAGGGTCTTCACAAAATGCCTGGCACAAGTAATTGCATTTTGCAGATAAAGAGGAATTCAAATATATCCTTACCTGGACGACTGCCTTATTCAAGCAGAGAACAAGGACATTCTACTAAAGCATCTGGCATTTGTAAAAAGATTACTAATTTGCCTAGGGTACACAGTAAACGAAAATAAATCAAAACTAGTACCCTCTCAAGAGATAATATTCCTGGGTGCAAGCTTAAATACAACTGCCCAGATGGCTTATCTCACACCAGACAAATAAAGGCAACTGACTTCTTACTTCAAAATGTTGGCAACAAAGACCCCAGTTATCTGCAAGAAAAATTCTGCAGGCTTTGGGCTTCATGACATCATGCATTCTATTAATTCCATATGCCAGACTGCATATGAGGAAACTACAGTGGTATCTAAAAGGTGTTTGGACTCAACATTGCCACAGCCTGGAAACATTAATTACCCTCATTCCCTGCCTGCAACAGGAGTTTCGATGGTGGGCACAGGCCTGTCACCACAACAAGGGACAGCCATTCACTTTACCCACAGCCAGGCAGACACTAACGACGGATGCATCAGATTATGCCTGGGGGGCCCACATGGCAAGAAAATGTATTCAGGTCACATGGCCCGCAAGCCAGATGCATCTTCACGTCAATCAAAAAGAGATGCTAGCTGTTCAGAATGCCCTGACAGCTTTCAAGGATCTACTTCATCCAGGACAACTACTGATAAAGACGGACAATACTACAGTCATGTGGTACATAAACAAGCAGGGAGGCACACATTCCTACCCCCTTTGCAGACAAGCCATGACTTTGTGGGACACAGCATTGACTTATCAAGTTCACCTGCAAGCACAATTCCTGCCAGGAAAGATAAATACTCTGGCAGACTAACTAAGCAGAAACCTCATGGACCCCCATGAGTGGAAACTGGATCCACAAGTCTTCAGCATGATAACAAGGAAATGGGGATGCCCAGACATAGATCTATTTGCTTCCCCTCACAACTGCCAAATACAGAGATTCTGCACAAGGACTTATCACAAGCAAGCATGGAAAGTGGATGCCTTATCCTTCGGCTGGAAAAACTTAACAGTATATGCCTTTCCTCCACTGTCTCTCCTCCCCAAGGTACTCCTAAAGGTCAGACAAGAGAAGCCAAAAATAATACTGATTGCCCTAGACTGGCCACGCCAGCACTGGTACCCAATCCTAAAGAATTTGTCTCAAGGTCCAGCCTGGACATTGCCTCAGATTTCTCACTTACTGACCCAATAAAGCAATCAGATCCTGCACAGCCAACTCAGGACCTTAAATCTGGCAGCATGGCGGATAATGTAGCCATTCAGAACACTCCTCTCTCCAAAGCTGTGATGGATGTTATTTTGGAGGCCAGGAGGCCCAGTACCAGAAAATCTTATGCAGAAAAATGGAAGAGATTCTGTGCTTGGAACCAGGCACAAGGAATTGACACGTTTGTACCAAATATTCCTCAGATTTTACAATACCTAACTGAGATGGTGGACAAAGGCCTATCCTTTTCATCAATTAAGATCCATGCCTCTGCCATTTCAGCCCATTACAATACGGAACCACCTATCCTTTCTCATTCTTAATAAGGCAGTACCTCAGAGGGGCCAAAAACATAAGACCTCCAAGGAGAGCACCGATACCTGCATGGGACCTCAATTATGTCTTGGAAAAACTCACACTGCCTCCTTTTGAGCCAGCCTCAACAGCTGATATAAAATTCTTATCCTGGAAAATAGCTCTGCTCCTAGCAATAACCTCTGCAAGACGAGTCTTGGAGTTACAGGCACTCATGGCTGTGGAACCTTTTATCATTTTCCATCCAGACAGGGTTTCTCTGAGGACAAACCCAACATTTATGCCTAAGGTGGTGTCCAGTGTGGCCCTTAACCAAACCATTCACTTGCCTACCTTTTATCCAAACCCACAGAACAAGGGTGAGAGACTTCTGCATTCTTTGAACATACACAGACAGCTATGCTTCTACTTGGACAGAATTAAAGCTTTCAGAAAGACTGAGCAACTTTTAGTGGCATATGCTGCAGGATCACAAGGAAAGGCCATCTCAAAACAGACTTTCAAAATGGATAGGCCATCGCATTTGTTTCTGCTACTCACAACATGGCAAATCAGTGCCTAATGGCATTAGGCCACATTCAACCAGAGCAGCCACTTCAGCAGCCTTCCTCAGAGGAGTACCAACCAAAGACATCTTAGAGGCTGCAACTTGGAGTTCAGTGCACACTTTTACAAAGCACTACCACTTACCTCTCTACTCTAAATCCAGAGCAGGCTTTGCCACTGCAGTTCTGCAGGGCCTCATAGCCTCTCCTAATCCTATTTAGCCCCAGCCACCCATCCTCAGCTTTGGGATTCAACTCGAGTAATGACTGCAACAGTGAAACACGATGAACATAGTACAGTTGTTTACCTACCATAAATGTAGATGTTCGAGTGTATTCACTGTTGCAGTCCAGGTTATCCTCCCACCATCCCCCTTTCTTTTGCTGGGCCTTATCTGTACTTCTCTATTCTATACAACCTATGTGGTGTATTTGCTTGTAGATGAAGGAAATGTTTACTTTAGTGCATGCATGTTTATTGGCATAATTTTGTTTTTAGCCTACCCTTTTGGGGCACCTGACATCTGGGGCAATAAAAACTGAAGAAAATGGCATCGGCTGCATCTTTTATACCCCTGGCACACTGATGTCAGGGAAGGGGCGACAGCAACCGACACCGGACCAGGACTTTGGAATTCAGGCCAACTGTGGGTAGCCTGCCAGCAGTATAACCCAAGAGTAATGACTGCAACAGTGAATACACTCTAACATCTACATTTATGATAGGTACACAACTGTACTTTAGAAATACCCACCTACAGTGCACCTCCTAGATCAGTCCTGAAAGTACCCCCGTTGTAATAACAGTTCTTCAAACCTAGCATTTTATACAGTTGTACTACCATTGTTTCTCCTGCCAGCCTTGTTGACTTGCGTCTTCTGAGGCAATATAGCAACTGCCTAATGAACACTGACAACCCTCTACCAATAACTGTCTAGTACAGTGTGTAAGAGATGCATCTACACCAAGAATCTTGAATCCCTGCTCTCTCGCGCTCGAAACTGTAACACTGAAGAGGTTGTCAACTCGCCTACCAATACTTGTGCAAATAATACTAGTACTCATACACATAGCATGCATAGCATGCACACAACACATAAATCAACATATGTGGAGGTTCTCTTAAAGAAAAAAAAAACTTACTGAAACACTAGAGACCTCCAAAACAAAATACTGGTACAACTAACATAGTTCCCACAGCACCAAAGACACATAGCAACAACAGTCTCATCTACCAAGCCCTTAAGGTGTAACACTCAAAAACCAAATTTTCTTGCCATTGGAAACTCTCTAGTGAGACACCTGGACGTCCCACTCACCAGGTTAGATAAGGAGAAAGTCACAGTCATCTGCCTTAGTGGTGCAAGGTTTCGTCAGATCACACATGCACTCAGGTCCTTTGACAAGTGCATTTATGACTCTGTTATAGCGCATGGTAGAGTGAACGACCTGCGATTTACCTCGCTGGACTATATGAAGTGAGACATACTTAAGCTCTGAGTATGTGTCCCAGACAAGTATGTCCCTAGCCTTGAGTAGCGTATTCCTCTTAGAATGATGCCACAGTATAAACAAAAAATTATCAGTTTCAATAATTGGCTTAGTTTGTAGTGTCATTCAAAGGGGCTCCAGTTTCTGTTAGCCTGGGATGACATGGTCGACAAATCTCACTGCTTTGCAAGAGATGGTTTGCATCTGGCACCACTAGGCTTTCGGCTGCTGGCAAAATTTCTTGCCTCCCCCATAGCTCCTTTTTAGGCAAGGTCTCAAAAACAAAATTGCCGACATTAAAATTGCCAACTGGAACAAAATAAGGGTTATGCTGCTAAATGCTAGGAGCTTAAACCAAAAACTGCACACATTGGAAGCACTCTTGTCACTGGAGGATGTAGATGTCTGTGCACTCACAGACATCTAGTTCAGGGCTTCAGGGAGTTCCCTGGCCGTGCAAGGCTACAGTGCCGTCCACATTTTCAGACTGTAAAATGAACGTGTGAAAACCAAAGAAGGCGGTTTTTCTGTTTGTATTGGAGATAGATTCACCTCCCTACTAGTTAGGAGAACTCCATGGAGTTGCTCCAAGTTCATATTACTGTGGGTAAGACACCCTTTCAAGTCATAGCTAATTGTAGAGCCCTCTCTATGGATCATGATGTGCACGAGGCCTACTTGAGCAAACTGGAGTCGATCCAAATATTGCTAAACACTCTGATCATGGGGGATTTCAATTATCCCACCATCAACCTGGAAACCTACTCTAGCCCTAACTCACTAGCGCAAACGTTCCTTGACTTTAACTCAGATGCCCTGGAACAAGTTATTCAAACCCCAACAAGAGGAACACGTACTAGATCTGGGCCTAACCAACATGACAAACAGATGCACCACCATAACTATTGGACCATCATTAGTCAAATTTGACCACATCAGTTGTCCTCGAACTGGCGCTAACCACAGAACTCACAAAAGGCGAAGTCGGGCTAAAAAAACTTCACTAAAGCAAACTGTACCCACCCTGGGGGAAGGTATAAACACCTTCCAGGCCCCACCCCCAGCTGGAAGTGGTAACTACACCAAAGCTTACACTAAAGCACTGTACAGTCACTTATGTAAGTATATAGACTAGGCTTTTCAAATGAGAATTAAAGCCAGAGCCCCAAGTAAAACAAGCTGCCGTGGTGGACATCCAGCATCAACAAACTTTACTACAAACTAAAAAAAATTGCTGTCTAAGAAAACTAAAGTGAGGCCTAACAATGGAAAAGCACCCTCGTCAGCCTCAGTGAGCAAGTAAGACAATATGTCAAATTCTCTAAGGGTAACTTTTGAGAAAAATTTAGCAATCACAGCCAAGGATAGCCATAAGGCTTTTTACAGATACATATGTAGCCTAAAAGGTAGGACCTAAGCATGTGCCAAACTAGTGACTAACGGTATCTCACAAACTTATCCCACAGTGATACCAAACCTGCTAGCAGGCAGATTAGTTCTATCACAAACCTTGCCCCCCCCCCCATTCTACATATCCAAAGAGCAGGTCATCAAAGCCTTGTCTAAGGCAAAAAACAGAGACTCTATGGAACCAGGTGGCATCCAGTGCTGTCTTCTGAACAAACTAAAACATGAACTAGCATCTCCATTAAGTATCCTATTCAGTCACAACCTAACCACAGGCTTTGTTCCTGCAGAGTGGAGAAAAGCAACAGTTATTCCCCTCCGCAAAGGTGACTTAGCAACATACCCAGGGAATTATAGACCCATAAAGTCTGATCAGCCTTCTCAGTAAAGCTATGGAACATATCATTATGGACCTCATAAATAAAGACAAGTGACCTCCATGCCCTGGATCCAACCCAATTTATCTTGTCTGTTAAACCTGGTGGATTTCTTTGAAAATGTGATCAGGGCCATTGATGAGGGCATATCTGTGCACACAGCATTCCTCGACTTGGCAAAGGCCTTTGACACAATCCTACACTCAAGCATTACCAATTATACTTGGCAAACCGTGTAAACCCCTGTGTTGTAAGATGGATTACCATCTGGCTCACAAACCGGTCACACACTATCAGAGTTGGTGACTCCATATCAACTAGCAGACCTGTCACCAGCTGGGTGTCACAAGGGTCAGTGCTGGGCCCCCCTACTGTTTGGTATATACTTTTCAGAAGTTCAGGCCAAAATTAGGGGGCTGTGACTGACTAAGTTTGCTGACTACTACAAACTGAGTGCAATTATTAAATCCCCAATTGATGTCGGTATACTTCAGGAGGGTAAAAACCAAAGTAAAGGCACCAGCACTTCCAAAACCAATAAACCAATAAAACAGTGCTAGGAAACGTTGAAACTCGGTTCAAACAGTTTATTCCACAAACTTTTAAAACCAATGAATCGGCCAAGGCAAACGATAACTTGTATTAACGCTCTTATAACAACAGTACAGTATGCGTTTTCGTCCTTGTACATAGGACTTCATCAGACAAATCACATTAATTAATTACAAGCTTTAAATCTCAGACAAATCACATTAATTAATTAATATGATGGTGAGTCTTATAGTATGAAAATTGAAAGATTGAATAATTTGTTAACCAAACACAGAATACTTAGTATTGAAAATGCTTATCTGAGGGAATGTTTACAAAGGGAGATAGTCCCTAAAGGATTAAGGGTATATAAATACCCTAATAATGTGCAGATTGGCTCTCATTTTCATAAATGTTTAATTGATGTTTTTAATAAATGTGGTTTAGAGGTCATGAAGTTAATCATAATTGAAAATGAAAATAAGCAAAAGGAACTGGGAGGGGAAATTGAGTTATTGGACACTTGCATCACTACTGATTTAATTCATGGTATTAAGGAAGAAAAAGACAAATACCTTCAAATGAGAAAAGAAATAGATAGGAAATGTGATGAGGTAATTCAGCGAAAGGTGGGTAAATTAAACAGAGATGTAAATGAGTATGAAAACCACACTAATTACCCTAAACCAGCATATCAGGGCAATAAGAATAATAATTTTAAAGGTACATGGAATAATAAAAGTAACAATATTCATAATTATAATAATATACAAGGGACTGAGGGAGACAATAGATGGTTTGGAGACAGTTATGAAGTAGAATTTCCACCATTAGGGGGAAGGGGAACATCATATGAAAGTAATTTCAACTACAAAGGAAATTTTCAGAATCGAGGGGGGAGAAGGGGGAGGGGGAGATATATGTAGATACCCCCACCCTAGGTCAAAATGATCCAAACATGGAAATAATAGTGCATGATGAAGTGAAAAATACTTACAACAATTTCACTATCTATAATTTTAGTAGTTTGATACTGAACCCTAACCATTTTTCATTACTTAGCAAAGGTTTGAAATATATTCCTAATAGGAGAGGAGATATGACACGTACCATCCTAGATGTCAAGCTTTTCATGAGGAAAATCAATTTGGAAATAATGGCTGTTAGGGCTGGTTTTAAAAGGGAAGGAATAGGAGAAGGTGTTTTAAAGAGAAAGTCAATTTTTAACCCTCCGTTAATGCCCCAATTAAAGAATTTTGAGAGTTTAGTGGTTGATTCAGTCAGAAATAATTGTAATAAAGGTTGGGTTCACTATAATCTAAATAAGGATGAGACACAGGTTTTAAATAATTTAAGTAGTAATACCTCATTGAGGATCATGAAACCTGATAAGGGTGGGGGAATTGTCATTATGGACAAAATTTCATATGAAGGAAAGTTGAATACTATACTGAGAGATGATCATAAGTATGGATTGGTATCCCTAAACGAAATCAATATAGCCTATCAAAAAATTGATGTAATTTTACAAGATTTAGTGATAAAGTAATAGATGACAAAACTTTCAGATATCTGGAAGTCAAGAAACCTAAAATAGCTAATATATTTGGGATACCGAAAATTCATAAGAATATGAAAGACCCCCCCCCCCCCTTAGACCCATAGTTTCAGCTGCAGGGTCTAAGACTGGCCCACTAGCAAAGTTTGTTGATTTTAAAACCAAGCATATTTGGATTAAAAATAAGTTGATTTTGAAAGATTCCTTGGACTTCTTAGGTGTAATAAAACAGGATATGTATAGAGAAGATTTACTATTCACAACTATAGATGTCATTGATTTGTTTGGATGTATTCCCTTTACTGAGGGGATGGATATGTTTGAACAGATGGTATTCAGTGATGAAAATCTGAGGTTGGAAGACAAAATAGCAAGTGTGACACTTATGGACACCGTCTTAAAATATAATTTTATTATGTTTGATGGTGAATACCACCAACAGAAGACGGGTGTAGCCATGGGGGCAGTATGTGCCCCCACATTTGCCAATATTGTCCTAGCCAAATGGGAGGAACAATTTATTGTCAACTGTAGATTTAAGGAATGTTGGACAAAATATTACAGATTTTTAGATGACATAGTTATTCTATGGACAGAGGGCCAAGAAAAATTCTTAGAGTTCATGGAATACATCAATCAAACCACTACATTTTTGAAATTCACATATACTATAAATATGGATTTATTGAAATATTTGGATATAGAAATATATAAAGAAGATGGTAAATTTCAGAGTAAGGTTTTTAGAAAAGATACATATGTGAATTCATTCCTACATTATGATAGTGCTCATCCCCTTTATAGTAAGAAAAACATAGTGAAAGGACAGTTTGTAAGGGGCTCAAGGATGACATCAAGTGATATGGATTTTCAAGAAGAATGTAAGACCTTAACTAATATGTTTTTAGAACGTGAATATCCTTTAGACTTTATTGAGAAGTCAAGGAAGGAGGTAGAGATGGGTAGGATGGGTAGGTTCAGACCAATTTTGGAAAGGGGTAATGATACTAAGGTGGAAACGGACATACATATTAATGTTAGTAAGAATAATAAAACTGAACAACCTAACTATATGAGGAGTTTGGTAGTTGACTATAATAACTCCAATTTTAAATTGAAAAAAATTTTTAAAAAGGAATGGAGTAAATTCAGCTCTTTGACTGATATTGAAGAAATAACTAAAATGGAACCAAAATTTGTGTATAAAAACCCACCAAATATAGGCAAGATTTTGGAAAGGAGTAGTGGAATAATAATAAAAGGAAACAAAGGTAAGAATGGGACATATAGATGTGGCAGATGTCAACAGTGCCCATACATTATTAATAAGGAAGCAATTTATGTTGAAAGTAGAAGGAAATGGCTCAAAAGTAGAAAGTATCATAATTGTGAAAGTAAAGGGGTCGTTTATATTGCTATTTGTCAGAAATGTCAGTCGTTTTACGTAGGTAAAACGGAACGATGTTTAAAAAGGAGAATATATGAACATAATTATGACATTCTGAAAGCTAAGAATACAAATGCTTTATATAAACATACCACTACTTGTCCTGAATATAAGTTTCATTTCTTTGTTCTTGATCAAATTTTGCCAGATATTAGGGGTGGGTTATGGGAAGAAATTTTAGAAAGTAGGGAATTATGGTGGCAGGTTTATTTAGATTCCAACACTAAACCAGGAATGAATGACTTCCTAACCATAACACCCTTACTTAAAATAAGAGCTAATAAGCTCTAGTGTATTTATTACAAAGGACACTAGAGGGCACCAATTAATTCACATATACCAGTCCCTAAGCATAAAACATAAAAAATAAAATGTTTAAAGTTTTTTTAAGGAAGTTTTTTAAAGAAGTTTTTTAAAAAAAAGTTTTTAAATAAATATTCATCATTGTATGTATAATTAATTAATTATTTATTTAAATATTTATTTATATATATATTTATGTATTTTATATTAAGAGAAGAATATCATGACAGTTTTTAAATGAGAGTAAATAATCTATGTATTTGAAGCAATCATGCACATTTCCCTGATAGGCATTAATATTCATGAGCATATGTATTCTGATGGGTTGGTTTGAAATATCAAAGAAAGGTCTATGGACAATTTATACAAGTAAATTGTTTGATTCACTATTTAAAGCTTGTAATTAATTAATGTGATTTGTCTGATGAAGTCCTATGTACAAGGACGAAAACGCATACTGTACTGTTGTTATAAGAGCGTTAATACAAGTTATCGTTTGCCTTGGCCGATTCATTGGTTTTAAAAGTTTGTGGAATAAACTGTTTGAACCGAGTTTCAACGTTTCCTGGCACTGTTTTATTGGTTTATACTTCAGGAGGGTCTCAAACAGACCAAAGACTGGTTTCTTAGTCATGGTGTCAAACTGAATGCAAAGAAATGCATCATTCCATTAGGTAAAAACAATGTCCTGTCATGTTATCAAATTAACAACAATACTCTGTGTACCTATGAAGTGGTAAGAGATATGGGATCGCAAGTAGACTGCGACCTTAACTTTGATCACCATGTGTCTACTGTAGTAAGGAAGACTTTCTACATAGTACATTTGATAAGCAAAGGCATCACCTCTACAGCAAAGGAGGTTGTAACCTCTGTATACTCGTCACTAGTCAGGCCCATAATTGAGTATAATGCCCCTTTCTGCATGTACTGTACAAAGCACCTGCAGCAAATGGAGAGACCTCAGAGTTTTCCAAGAAGATAAGGGATTCCAGCACGTGCCTTACACAGACCCACTAAAGTCCCTTTCACTATACTCAGTATCGTATAGACTTCTTGGGGGAAGACTTATGCCTGGCTTACAGAGCAATCTCAGACCCAAACTTTATGAATTTGCTGCACATCTGTAAATCAAAGTAGACTAGAGTTACTCGTTCCAGGGATGTAAATATGGCCTGTGACTTGTATAGGACATGCTGGAGGGTCAGATTTGTCTCCCAGCGTCTTTGGAATAGACTGCCAATTCATGTGAAACAGAGCACCTCTACAACACTGTTAAAAAGGAACCTGGACAAGTGGATGGGGCACTAAATTCTTACTGGGGATAACTCCCACAACCCTCCTGGACATGAGCAGTCATTTGTAATAATAAATACAATCCTGGGTATTGACTAGAGTATTGATTTCTCCTCAGAATAATTAGTGACATAACCTCCAGTAATTAAAACAAGATTAGGAGGAGTACAGTGGGAATTAGTGGGAACATAGAATGAGGCAAAAAGTGGCACAATACAATGAACTGTGCACATTCCTACTCAATGTATTCAGTCTTGGCACATGCATGGCTAGGCTTAAAAAGGCCCTTGTGGTTGTTAGCCTAGTAGACTCATATGAACCATATATAAATTATAAAACTGTTAAAGATGCTTGGTGTATGTATAAATAAAAATAAACTTAAAGGTTTTGATGTATGGGAAATATAGAAGATATATAGTTAAACGTAAAGTTTATAGATATGCTAGGAATAGTATTTGGATCAAATGATCGTAAGAAAAAACAATAAGAGAAAATTTCACAGAAATTAAGATATGTGCACATTTTCAAAGTAGTCATAAATTGTCATACAAGGCAAAAGTGTATTTGATAAATTCTATTTGTTTAGGCAAGTTAACATATGTAGCAAGTGTTTATATGATTCTGATCAACTATGAAAAAGAAATAATATCCATTATATTTTCGATCATATGGGGGTCTAGATTAAATCCAGTTAAAGGTGGGATTTTGTATTTAAGGAAAGGTGAAGGGGGGATTAGGGTTAATTAACCCAATTGTTCATGCGGCTTCATTGAATTTGTATAGGGCCTTAGTAAGTTACAAAAAAGAGAATAGGAATTTGACAGACTAAAGTTTGTATGATGCGTGTTTTGCGGGGAAAAATGAGGATAGAGAAAAGATGGAAAAGTGATATAAAGGAATATCAAAATTTTCATATGGAAATTAAATGTGAACATCGTTGAAAAAAAAAAAAGAAACAATAGTATTTGAATATTATGAAAGAACATTGTTTCATTTTTCCTTGAAAACATTTAGAGAGAGAGAAACAATTGCTATTAAAATGAGATTTAGGTGGTGTAACAATATATATGAATGTAATGATTTTTTCTGGAGATCATCAGTAGGTAAATAACCTGTTAAAGCTAATAGGCCTTTTAAAAGAAAGCAAGAAAGAATATGTATTCATTGTGGGAACTTGAAACAACAGAACATGTGTTTTTGAAATGTTCTAGAATAAAGAAGTTATGGGAAGAAATATGTAAAAACAAAATGAAAGGTTTTGCAAAGGTTGAATACTTTAAACATGGGCATGTTTGAATATAGGTGTTATGGTAAAAAAGTAAAACAAATTGATTAAAATATTTTTTATTCTGTGGACATTATGGACTGAGAGACTAAATATCCATTTACAATTTAAACTTTACTTCATTATTAGAAATCTTGGAAAGTATATTTTTGGGTTTGAAAAAAAGGTGGAGGGAGTGTTTAATAAATTATTCTGTACTGTACAAAGGTGTAAGTAATGTAAATATCTAGTATGTAGATAATGCATATAAGTGGTGATTATCAGTAAAGAACCCCTACTCTTTTCAGTAGATGTCATGGGTTCTTTTACGTCCACCAGAGCTACCACCAACTTAAGCAGGTGGGGCCATGGTTTAACTTCTCATCTGAAGGTTAGCTCAACAACCCCTTGTGCTTCACTGCAGTTTCAGCAGTTGCTGTATATGATGCGGGAATGGAGTCCACAACCTTCTGTACTGTGGGCAAGTGCGCTATCTGTTGCGTGTGATAACTCTTTCCTGCATTGTGTCCGCATTCCAGGGAAGTGGATGTTGATTATGGATTTGACTGGCTTGGTTTGGCATGTTACAGTATTCAGGCTTTTTAGGGGATTTCTGAGCTTACTTGTTGGGGGGTAGGTGCTTTCTGTTCAGACTTTTCCCCTTTGGTTTTATTGCAGCTTTTTGGATGGTTTCCAGGTCTCACTGGTAATGGTATTACTGAGTTTGAAGGCTGTCCGTAATTTCTCTGTCACACTACTGTTTGTAGCTCTTGTCTCACAACCAGCTTGTGTAATACTGGTGATTTGGTTATTTTTTTTCTCCTAGATTTGCTGGTGTTTTTCATGCTGTAGATGAAGTTTGGCTGGGTTCCCATCCAAGAGGAAGGTAGTGTTCGAGGCAGAGTTAGATGCTGACAAGAAGAGGGTGTAAAATTCAGGGTTTGGAAAACCTTAATATTCTTTCAGTGTATTATTCTAAACAGCTGTCAGCCAAAAAGTTCTTAAGGATTCTTGGGTATACATCAGTGAGCATTCTGATGTCTCAGTGATGTAAGACTTCCAGAGAGAAAATAGGAGAGAAATTTGTTAAACAAGTAATCTGAAGTAGTTAACTTCATTTTATTTTCAACCTGTGGGTCTTCGGATCCATATCGGATCCGAGCCGACAACTTCTCAAGCATCTGCTCCAAGCTCCTCCCTGTTACCCATAATACACCACCATCTACTACCTTCCCTCAGATCTCATTTGCCGCTTCATGCAACAGCATCGTGATCTCCGTAGCTCTGAGCTTTCAGTGGTACTGTAACTGCTTTTCGGATTGTTTTAGTGAGTTTCAATGAGTTAGTTTCCCTTTTCCTCCCCCTCGCTAGTTTGCCAGTTTACAAAAAAAAAAAAAAAAAGAGGTAGTTTTCCTTTCCTTCCTTAGCGTGTGCGTGGTCAGGCTAGGTTTTTTTTGGCGACTGGGTGTTTGTTTTGTTTTTGCTGTGATGTCTGATCAGCCTAAACCAACTTTTAAAAAATGCACAGCATATGGCCATAAGCTTTCACCAGTGGATGGCCGCACTCTGTTTGTTGTTTGCTTGGGCATTTCCCACTGGTCCGTCCAATGCAGCATTTGTGCAGGTTTCAGTCCGAGGGCCCTAAGAGATGGGCTAAACTCGTGGCTAAAGACCTGCTTCCAGCGTTGATCTTAGACTTGTCAATGGTTATGACCTCGACTACTTCTACTGCAGCTCCTGCTCAACCCCCCCCCCCCCCCTGGCTGGGACACACCCTCCCATTAGACCTGCTGAAGGGGATGTTATTAAAGGAAGGGACAAAGACATAAAGGACAGACAAAAGGATTCAGAGAGAAGGAGGGATAAGGAAAAGAAAGAGGATAGGCCCCGTAAGAGGTCTCATGATCAGGAGGCCTTGCTTCGCCCACCTTCAAACGTTTCTAGACCTGTTTCTCCTTGGCTCCACTCCCCCAGATTTTCCCCGGAACCTATGGAACCTTCTTCCAGATCCTCCCATTGACCAGCTAGATCCGAGTCGGTTGCATCCTCTCGCTCGACTTTGAGTCTTTCAGAAATGGACATGGACAGGATGATGAGGCGGTTCATTCAGACCCAAATCCAGATGGGAGTCTTGCCAGGCCCCTCTCCTTCTGGAGGGGGACCTCGATGCCTTTCTTCCACCCCGATCCGGCCTTCAGTTTCGGGGTACATGGATCCGAGGATCTTCGGAGCCCTGGATTCGGCGCCATTGGTTCCACCAACCTCGACTCCGGCGATTACCTTGAGTTCCTCGAATCCGAGCAGCTCTGTGGGCCGAGGACTGGGAGTCGGACCCGAGGGGATGGATGTGTCTCCGGCTCCGACCTTGTCGGATCCAGGCCGTTCCTTCAGAGTTCCGGTTACCTTAACCATGGCTCCAGTCCTCACGATGGACCCGGGGAGAGCTTCCTCCTTGTTGGACTCTGAGGAGGTTTGCTGTCCTTCAGCGTTCGACGTGGTGGAGAGGGTTCTCTCCCAAGGATCGAGACCCCAGCCTATTCCTTTGGATTCTGCCCAGACTCCCTTGGACTCGGTTGCGACTCCCTTCATCTTGTCTCAGGGACAGCCCGTGCTAGAGGAGCACCAGGCGGTTCCCCTGGAAGAACTCCCCACTGCTCGCGAGCCCTCTTCAGAGAGTCCCACTGAGAAGGGGCATCGTAAGCACATGTGCAAAAGGATGCACTTGGGACTCCCCTGAGTCGCTCACCGAGGACACTGATTTGGATGAAGGAGAAGGTTCTCCTAGGTCACCTCCCAAGGATGTCTTCTTTGGAGACATCATGGAGATCCTCTGCCAGAGGGGAGGTTGGTCAGCCCCAAAACCTTCGGACAGATCAGTGTTCCTGGAGGCTTTTGGCATGGGCCCATCTACTTCCTGGGTGTCCCCGCCGGCGGATCCTTTAGTGGATCTTGTCACCACTTGGGCATGGAAGGAGCTGGACACCGTAGAGCCAATACCAGATCACCCGGATAAAATTCTCTCTCCACCGTCTGACAGACCAGCCTGCTATAAAGGATCTCCTGTGGACCCTATGGTGGTTGCAGCAGTCACCAAGAAGGAACTGGCTGAAGAGAGTTCCTCGGTCCACCCTCCGGATAAGGAATCCAGGACTGTGGATCGATTTGGGAATAGAGTGTATTCTTCATTGACCTTTTCCATCCAAGTGCTGAACTACTTGGCACACGTCATACGACTGCAGCGGGATCTAGTCTAGGAGTTAGCCAAGTTGCCCCCAGAGTCTTTGTCGCAGGAGAATAAGCATCTGTTCTCCGCGAAGGTGTCTACTCTGAAGTCAGTGTCGAACACGTCCATGCACCTCCTTCCTCATGCTACTGAAGGAGCAGCTAGGGCAGCTGGGTCTGGCGTTGCTGTGAGGCGACACACTTGGCTCAGACTGTCAGGTTGAGGACCGCTTCAAGGCGTCTTTCACGAATGCCCCCTACGATGGTTCTTCTCTCTTTGGGAAGAACATCTGTGACACCCTAGTCCAGAGTGAGAAAGACGGGAAGACCTTGTCTGCTGTCGGAATCCGCTTCTTTAACCCTCAAAGATCCTTTTCCGGAATCAGAGAGGGCAAAAGAAGATGTTCTGGAAATCTCAGTTTTCCCCGGATTCTCTGGACAACTCGTCCCCTAGAGGCAGAGGGGGACTTGATGGACGCCGGCTCAGAGACAGAGGGGGTCTGAGGAACGTTGGGTCTGAGGAGCCCTTCTCTGACAGGCCTGCGCAGCACCCCTGAGGGGTTGCCCGACTGCCGTACTCTGGAATCAGTCAGGGGAAGATTATCATTGCACCCGGCAGCATGGGAGTCATTAACTGCAGACCGGGTGCTACAAATAATATTCAGAGGTTACACCATCCCGTTTGTTGCCTTTAGAATCGGACCAAAGCGCCTCCCAGATGTCCCACCCGCTCAAAGGGAGACGGCAGTGCTAGAAGTTTCCAAGCTGCTTCAAAAATGAGCCATCGAACTGCCCCGCCCCCCCCCGATCAGTCCGGGTTAGGCATTTACTCCAGGTTCTTTTTAGTGCCAAAAAGGATGGGGGCCTCAGACCCATTTTGGACCTGTCAACCTTAAACCTGGCTGCTGCCAAACAGAAATTCCAGATGGTCACCCTGCAGTCCATTCTACCTTCTCTTTGAGAATGCGACTGGATGTGTTTGATAGATCTCCAGGACGCTTACTACCACATCAAGATGCACAGAAACTCCAGGAGATTTCTTCACTTCCAGTTGGGAGCCAGTCCTTTCCAGTTCCGAGCCCTACCATTCGGTCTCACCACAGCCCCCAGGGTGGTTTACTAAGGTAATGGCAGGTAGTAGCTGCTCACCTGAGGCTTCAGGGGATTCGGGTATTCCCTTACCTAGATGATCGTCTCCTCGCTGCTTCCACTAAGCATCTTTTTTGCCAAGCCAGGGATTTCTTCCTACATCTTGCAGCCTTTTTAGGGATTACAGTCAACGTTCCCAAGTCACTCTTGAATCCTGTACAGATCTTAGACTTCATCAGGGCACGGCTGGACACCCTTCAGTTGAAAGTCTTCCTAACTCTAGACAGGGTGTAGAATCTAAGGGCTCCTGTCTCACTGATCCTTGGCCTCAGATTGCCGATGGCGGCGGATGTTCTCAGAGCCTTGGGGTCTATGGCTGCTGCAATTTATCTCCTCCTCTGTGAGCGTTTTCACATGCGGGTTCTAGAATGGACTCTAGCTGTACAGTGGTCTTGGTTGGATCTCCCCATGGAAGACTCAATTCATAGCAGCAAAGCCTGCAGGGCGTCACTTCTCTGGTGGGTCCAGTCACCGGAGGTTGTAGCAAGGCACCCCTTTGTTCCATCCACAGCCCAAGCCACAGTGACCACGGATGCCTCCCAGCTAGGGTGGGGGGGGGGCATTATCTGGGAAGGATGGTCCAAAGCACGTGGTCCCAGATCGAGACCAGATTGCACATCATTGTACTGGAGATGAGAGCAGTGTTTTTAGCATTGCAGGCTTTCCACACTGTTCTTCCTCTGGGAACTATTGCAATTCAGTCACACAACATGTCTGTTGTCTGGTACATCAGCAAACGGGGAGGAACCAGGTCTTACCCTCTGTGTCGTGAGGCCATGAGAGTTTGGGAGTGGGCGATCTCCATCCGTCGGTTTCTGATTGCAACGCACATCCCGGGATGCTCCAACATTTTAGCGGACAAACTGAGTCGGGCTATTCTGATGGCATATGAGTGGTCTCTGAAGTAGACAGTAGCGGAGCAGATCTTCCTTGCGTGGGGTCAGCCTTGGTGCACTCTCTTCACATCTCCTTCCAACACGAAGTGCAGTGAGTTCTTTGCTCTGATTCCTTCACAGGGAAACCCCCCAGAGATGCACTAGTCCATGCTTGGCCTCCCGGGCTTCTGTATGCTTATCCCCCGTTACCACTCATTCCGAAGTTTCTTCAGAAGGCTTGTCCACTGGGGTGTAAGGTGATCCTCATTGCCCCATTCTGGCCTTGTCAGGTTTGGTTCCCCTTCCTCTGGTCTCATATTCTAGCTCCTCCTCGGATTCTAGATCCCTGCCCGGATCTCATTTCTCATCTCTCTGGCATCTGTCCGCCCAACCTGGACAGTCTCAAGCTGACAGCTTGGTTGCTCCAGTTCCCTTAATTGGTAGGACTCCCATTCTTTCGTCATCACTAAAACTATTCTGGTGGCTGCTCACAAGTCTTCCACCAGGAAGATTTACCGCAGTAAATGGAAACTATTTTCTATTTGGGCATCTCTGACAAAGCTGGACCCTTTTACGGCCCCTGTATCCACGGTCCTGGATTTCTTAGCCAGCATTTTTCAACCTTTTCTTCCACTGTGAAAGTCCAACTGGCAGCTATTTCAAATTTTCATGTTGGCGAGAACTTGAATGCCCTGGCCTCTTCCAGATTGTGTAAGGCTTTTATTAAAGGCACTTTTCTTTTATGCTCTCCAGTTAAGAATCCTGTTCCTCCTTGGGACCTTACTTTGATTCTTCGGGCCTTGGTTGCTCCCCCCTTTGAACCTGCAGCTTCCGTGGATTTAAAGTTTCTGTCCTGAAAGACAGCCGTCCTAGTGGCTATTACTTTGGCTAGGAGGGTTTCTGAGCTTCAGGCCTTGTCTGCTGTGCCCCCTTATTCGATCTTCCATAAGGATAGGGTTTCTCTCAGCACGAGTCCTTCCATCTTACCAAAACATTAACCAAACAATTAATCTGCTTGTTTTCTTCCCAAATTTTTCAAACAAAGGTGAATATAAACTGCATTTACTGGATGTTCATGGACAACTTCATTTTTATTTGCACAGAACAAAGTCCTTCTGTAAGTCTGACCAGTTTTGTGTCTTTTTCTAAGCCCTTTTTGGGTAAGACCATCTCCAAAGTTTCTTTAGCTAGATGGATTACTCTTATGTTTTTTGCAGAGGTACAAAGACAAAGGATTGTCTCCACCTGGTCCGATTAAAGCACACTCTGCCAGATCTATGGCGATGTCTGCTGCTTTCTGGTCTAGGGTGTCATTGGATGACATTTGTGCGGCAGCGACTTGGGCTAAGTGGCATACCTTCATTTCTCATTATAAGTTGGATTTAATCTCTAGAGGGAGAGCATCTTTTGGCTGTGTGGTGCTCCGGAATATCCTTCCTTGAGGGCCTCCCAGGGATGTGAGTAGTTGGGGGGACTCTGTCCCACAGGTTGAAGATAAAACTAAGTCAGCTACTTCAGACAAAGAAGTTATGTACTCACCGTAACGTTCCATCTGAGTAGTTATACTTCATTTTTCTTCAACCTTCCCACCCTCCTTCCCACTAACCTTCTCATGTTATGATCATGTTATGGTTTCTTTCTAGCTTGAGTTGCTGGTTAGTTTGGTTTGCAGCATCTGAGGGAATGTAGTAGATGGTGGTGTATTATGGGTAAGGGGGGGAGGAGCTCGGAGCAGATGCTTGAGAAGTTGCTGGCTCTGATCCGAAGACCCACAGGTTGAAGAAAATGAAGGTTAACTACTCAGATGGAAGGTTATGGTGAGTGCATAACTTTTTTCCGTCATCAGAAAGGTTAAGTAAGTGGTGGATTGTTGCAGTTCATATGAATCATTCAGAAATTCTGTCTTCTCAGGTATCTGCAGTTGATGCTTTGACCTGTGGTTAAAATTTCATTTTGGGTCTGTTTCAGCGCAAGACATTTTTTTTCTCTCTAGAGTGTCTTGTATCTTAAATAAACTTGTAAGAGTTTTTAGAATCTGGGATTTCCAGAAAGCCATAAATCAGGGAGTGGAGTGTCACCTAAGTTTTTGACAATACCATGGAGGCTTTTTTCATCTCTGCATAATGGTATTGATGATATGTTATGTTAACATGCCTTTACCTATAAGCATAGAGTGATGGTAGTTTATCTTCCAGGTGAAGCTAACATATGACTGGACTTCTTAACCAGGTACATGGTTATATTCCACTCCACAAGGGTTGCCCCACCACAGATCCAAGGAATTGCAGGTCCATCAACCTGACAAGTCTTGTTTGCAAAGCCATTGAGCATGTTATAACTGATCTGATAAAACTATGACATTGAACATGTTATTGAGGTAAACCACAGGAATTTGGCTTTGCCAAGGATAGATTCTGCCAAATGAATCTGGTTAACGTAAACTGTTGATAACAGTAATTCTGTCCTCATGGCATACCTTGATGTGTTCAAGATCTTTTGACAGTAAGCTTAATGCATTACAGATAGATCGTCCGGTGGTAAGATGGATGAATAATTGGCTAAAGAACGAAGGCCACATGCTGTGGTTAAAAAGTGCCACATCAGAGAGTATGAAGATAACCAGTGGTATGTTACAGGACTCCATCCTGGAAACCTTTTGTTTGCCATTTACTTTTCTGATCTCCACACCATGAACCAAGACCTCTGGCTAACCAAGTTTGTTGAGGACAGTAAACTGGAAGTCATTAAGTCACCCTCTCACACCCAAGTTCTGCAAAAAGAACTTGGTTACAAATACCTTGTGTACTAAAATTGGTTCCAAGTTTAAAAAAAAAAAAAAAAAAAAAAAAAAAAAAAAAAAAAAATTGCTAAAGTGTAGTGTTGCTGCATTTAGTAAATTGCCGCTCTCCCAACTTATAGTATAACATTTTCGAGTGGATTACTACAGGTTCATAGTAAGTACTAGGCAGTCAGTCTGCAGACTTATTTCAAGCGTAGCCAAAAAAAACCTGTTCAGAATTTCCCTCTAGCCTCAAGGAAGGCAAGACGAGATAGACCTGGAGAGCATTTGATGCTGCCAGGTGCTATTCTGCTTAACTTGTAGTGGAAGAGTATTCCAAAGGTGAGGGATGTATTAGGATATGAATCTGTCCTACCAATATGTTTATCTGGTAATGAAGGTTTAGTTCCTTTAACCAAGTATTGCTATACCATTAGTTCTGCAAATGAGGAGGAACTCAAGTAGGATTGGAGACCTAAATCTCTATGGAGGAGTCTGTAAGAGGCTGAGTACAGAATGACCATCTGTTATATCCTACACATATATAATTAAGTCTACTGCAGCAGTGATCATTTGAGCGTCTACTGTAATGTAGGTTTACTTGCATAACTGCACATGTTCATCGTGCATACAGCTGCAGTAATAACATATGGGTTCTCTGCCGTCATGCGGTCCCTCGGTCGGCGGAATTCCAAAGTCTTGGTACGGCGTCGGTTGTTGTCGCTTCTTTTCCTGACGTCAGTGAGGCAGGAGTATACAAGACACAGCCGACACCATTTTCTTCAGTCTTTTTTGCTGCAAGCAGAAGCAGTTCGCAAGTGCCGGTCGGCCAGCTCCTGAATTTACGAAAAATTTGGAAACCGAAGTCTTCATTAAAGCTAAGTACCCCGTTGAGGAAACTTTTCTTGCCTCAGACCGATGTCCGAAAAAGTTAACAATTGTATTTCTTGTGGGAAGCAAATACCGCATAAGGATTTCCATTCCCTTTGCATACCTTGTTTAGGCCCAGGCCACGACGTCTCGGGCTGTTGCTTTTGTGCTACTTTCAATAAACGCACTATCAAGCATCGGGCGGAGTTCGCCCAACATTTATTTGGTAAAGCATTTGATTATAAAATGTCGTCGGAGACTCCGACTACCGTTTTGTCCAAAAAACGCAAGGACCGACACGACGCCAAAACCGCCTACACGTGGTCCGGTTCTCAGCGAGACGCCTATGCAGTCCCTGACTACCGACGACACCTCCTTGGCGGGGTCTTCTGTACCCGAGACCACAGGTACCTCGGCCCATACCCAGACTACAACCACCGAAGCCACTGTGAGCGTTGAGTCTCCTAATGTGGACAGGTCCACTTCCACCCATAGTGTCTTTAGACCCTCATCTTCCTTTTCCATTAAGGCCTTTACTAAGTCCAAATCAGCCAGGCATCCCAAGAGGCCTGTTGCACAGGGCCCATCCACAAGCCCCATGCCTAAAAGACAGATGCTTAAAATGGCTGAGGATTTAATTACTCTTATCAGGGGTTCCCAACACCCTCCTGACAAGAGGCCCAGAGTGGAGGAAGATTCTCCCTCTTCTGATCAGGGCTCCATTTTTCCAGAACACTCTGATGTAGAAGATCAATCTTACTCCCCTTTTGAAGATTCTGATGCAGAATCCATTCCTTCTGTATCTCCCCCTGAGGATTATTCTTTTGGGGAAACCTTGCACACTTTGAGGGAACACTTCCATTGGGAAGGCCAAGACTTTTCTGATTCCAATAAAAGACTGAGGGAATTTCTTTTGTTACCTCAACACAGACCTCTGGCAATACCTCCTGTCTTGGATGTACTTGATGATGTTTATTCGGAGGCTTGCCTTAACCCGGATTCCCTGCCTCCTGCCCCAGTCAAGCCTGATAGGTACTACAGAGTTCCTAACTCTCACCAATTTCTTTTCAAAAGCCATAATGCTGACCCTGAAACCATTTCTCAAGGCCCCAAGGGAATGAAGGCCTCTACTGCTAAGAATCCACTTCCTTCCGAAAGAGAGTCAAGATCCTTAGAAAGGTGGGGAAAAAAGGTATGTACCTCGGCCACCCTAGCCATGAGGGCCTTAAATTGTCAGTTTCATATGCTTAAATATCAGCAGTTTCTGTTATCACAATTAAGAAATAAAATGTCTCAACCTGAACAACCAAATTTGAAGGAGTTGCAGGATATGATGCATAGTGCAGAACAAGTGGGTAAACGCACCTTACAATGTGGTTATGATGCCCTAGAGGCCTCAAGTAGAGCTGCAGTTACAGGATCAGTCATTCGTAGGCATGCATGGCTTGGGGAACAAATCTTGCCTGATCATGTGAAAGCTAAGTTACTAGATGCTCCTTTACAAAAGGATGTGCTATTTGGTACTAATGCTGAGGAGATACTACGGAAAATGGAAGAAAAAGCCAAATTTATGCAAACTGTCAAAGCTTTTCTACAGGTTCAACCACCACGTTTTAGCAGAAATTGGCCTTCTAAAAACTGGTCCTTTCCAGCCACGGACAGGCCCCAAAGAGGAAGATATAGGCGCACAAGGGGCAGAGGTCAATCACAAGGATCTTATAGAGGCAGGCAATGGCAAGCTCCAGCACCAAGAGGTGGTGAAACAGTGCACAGCAATACAGGAAAGAAACCCAATGACTTCCTCCTTTCCATGCCAAGCAAGTCTCAGCTGGCAGCACCCTTGGGAGGAAAGCTGGCATTATTTGCAAGAAATTGGCATATGGTCACAACAGACAAATGGATCCTGGACGTTATAAACAGAGGCTACAGATTTCATTTTCACACTCTTCCAAAAATGAGAGGCATGCCAAACCTGCCACACAATCAAAGGGCAGAGGCACAACTACAAATTTCAAAGCTCATAGACATGAAAGCTATTCAAGAGGTACCTACTCACGAACAAGGTCAAGGGTTTTATTCCAGGCTATTTCTGGTACCAAGGAAAGGAACCGACTGGAGACCCATTTTGGACTTATCCATCCTAAACACATTCTTACTCGTACCAAAATTCAAGATGCTCACATTACAGCAGCTTCTTCCCATGCTGGGCAAGGGGTTTTGGCTGGTAACATTGGACCTCAAGGAGGCATACCTGCATGTCCCAATCAGACAAAGCTGCAGAAGTTACCTCAGATTTCTTGCAGGTTCTTTTCACTATCAATTCTCTGCATTGCCCTTTGGCTTGTCTACTGCGCCCAGAGTATTCATGAAATGCCTGGCATCAGTAATTGCCTACTGCAGACTTCAAGGGATACAAATTTACCCTTATTTGGACGACTGCCTGATCCAAGCTGACAGCAAGCACATACTTTTGGAACATCTGGCTTATGCAACACGGTTACTGAATGCTCTGGGATACACAATCAACAAAGAGAAATCCAGGCTAACACCAGCTCAGAAAACAACTTTCCTGGGTGCCAACTTGGACACAAACACCCAGATGGCCTGTCTTACGCCAGAAAAGCAGAGGCAACTAACTCAGTACTTCAAAATGCTAGCAAATTGTACCAGGCTTACTGCAAGGAAAATCCTGCAGGCTCTGGGCTTCATGGCATCTTGCATTCTTTTAATCCCATGTGCAAAGTTGCATATGAGGAAACTTCAGTGGTACCTAAAAAACCTATGGTTTCAGCACAGCCACAGTTTGGAGACAATAATACCAATAATTCCATGTTTGCAAAAGGAATTTCTATGGTGGGCTCAAGCATGTCAAACAAACGCAGGTCTCCCATTCTGCAAGCCTCAAGCAAATCAAGTCATCACAACAGACGCCTCAGATTACGCCTGGTGGGCGCACATGACAGACAGGTGCATTCAGGGCAAACGGTCCCAAAAGGAAAAGCACCTTCACATCAATCAAAAAGAAATGCTAGCAGTAATAAATGCAATTACAGCTTTCAAGGACCTCCTGCATCCAGGACAATTATTGATAAGAACAGACAACACCACAGTTATGTGGTACATAAACAAACAAGGAGGAACACATTCATATACCCCCTGTGCAGACTAGCCATGACACTTTGGAACTTGGCTCTGGAATGGCAAATCGAACTTCAAGCACAGTACTTGCCAGGTTTGGAAAACACGCTGGCAGACGATCTAAGCAGAAATATGACAGATCCACACAAATGGAGATTGCGTCCTCAAGTGTTTACAGAGATAATACAAGCGTGGGGGAGGCCAGACATAGATCTCTTCGCCTCCCACAGGAATCATCAATTGGAAAAGTTTTGTTCAAGGACCTCTCATCCAAAGGCCTGGAGAGTGGACGCCCTTTCATTCAGTTGGGCAGCATGGACAGTTTACGCTTTCCCACCTCTGCCTCTTCTGCCCAAGGTGCTCTTGAAAGCAAGAACAGAGATACTGATTGCTCCAGATTGGCCAAGACGACACTGGTACCCACTCCTGAGGAGCCTAACACACACTCCTCCTGGTCCCTACCCCTAATGCCTCTTCTGTTGACTCAGCACAACTACAAAACTATTCACAGTCAGCTGAAAACACTCAATCTCGCTGCATGGAAAATTCCTTAACACCTCAACAGGCCTTACTCCCCAAAGAGGTACAGGATGTCATTTTGGAGGCCAGACGGCCATCTACTAGAAAGGCTTACTCAGCAAAATAGAAACGGTTTTGCTCTTGGAATGAGAAAAAAGGCCAGGACCCTTCAAAACTAAATTTGCCACAGGTATTACAGTATCTAGCTGAGCTGCTGAACAGTGGACTTTCATTTTCCTCCATAAAAATCCATGCCTCAGCCATTTCTGCAGAATTCAACACGGATCCACCCTTATTCCCTCACCCACTCTTAAGACAGTTCCTCAGAGGGGCTAAGAATATAAGACCACCAAGGAAACAACCAGTGCCAGCCTGGGATCTTAATTATATTCTAGAAAAAGTAACATTGCCTCCCTTTGAACCAGCTGCCTCAACAGATTTGCAACATTTGTCCTGGAAAACAGCCTTCCTTCTGGCCATTACCTCAGCTCGTAGGGTTTCGGAACTACAGGCCCTCATGGCTGTGCAGCCCTTTCTCATCTTCCATCAGGACAGGGTTTCCCTTCGAACCAACCCATCATTTATGCCTAAAGTGGTATCCAGGGTAGCTTTAAATCAAGCCATACACTTGCCTACCTTTTACCCCAATCCTCAAAACAAAGGGGAAAGGCTGCTACACTCTTTAGACATCCATAGACAGCTACGTTATTATTTGGATAGAACAAAGCCTTTTAGGAAATCAGAACAACTTTTTGTGTCCTATGCTGTAGGAGCTCAAGGGAAGCCAGTGACCAAACAGACAATTTCAAAATGGATAGGCCACTGCATATGGTTTTGTTACTCCTATCATGGAAAATCTCTCCCTACGGGCATCAGATCCCACTCCACCAGGGCCACAGCTACCTCTACAGCCTTCCTCAGAGGAGTTCCCACCAAAGATATTTTGGAGGCAGCCACTTGGAGTTCTGTACATACCTTCACAAGACACTACCACCTGCCTTTATATTCCAAAACCAGAGCAGGCTTTGCTACTGCTGTGTTTGCAGGGCATTCTAGCTCATCCCAGTTTTACCTAGTGCCTACCACCCTGTGCGTAGCTTTGGGATTCTACCCATATGTTATTACTGCAGCTGTATGCACGATGAACATAGTACAGTTTTGTACCTACCATAAATGTAGATGTTCGAGTGCTAATACAGCTGCAGTACAGATTTCCCTCCCTCCTTCCCCTCTTGGTAAAGGTTTAGGACCTAACCCCTCTTCATACAAACTGTTTGGGTTATCCTTCTATGGTATATTTGCTTGCAACTACTGTTTTTTGATTACATTGCATTGCATGTATATAAATATAATTTATGTATTGCCTTCCTGCTGGGGGCACCTGACATCTGGGGCAAGAAAGACTGAAGAAAATGGCGTCGGCTGTGTCTTATATACTCCTGCCTCACTGACGTCAGGAAAAGAAGCGACAACAACCGACGCCGGACCAAGACTTTGGAATTCGGCCGACCGAGGGATCGCCTGACGGCAGAGAACCCATATGTCATTACTGCAGCTGTATTAGCACTCGAACATCTACATTTATGGTAGGTACAAAACTGTACTTTTTCTGGATTTGGGAGTATTTGAGTTCTTTCTCACAACGCTAAAATTTATGAACCTTTCTCTACTTGCTATTTTGTCTTTCCCAACTTCTAGAAGAGTGGAAGTTTTAAATAATGTCTCATTCCCCATTGATTTGCAAGACCATAGCTTTTTGTTGAGGAGCAAACTTAATTCCTGGATTCAAAGTTTACTTTTAATGCTCTTTGTCTGGTGATTGCAGCTGGAGCATTTTTTCCCACTAAGAATAGTACTCACCAAGCTAAATGTAAATTCCAGTGCAACTTGCTGGCTAGCAAATTGCCTCATAAATAGAATCCAGAAAGTAAAGTTGGGTGACTATACCTCCTCCAAAAGACCTGTAACTAATGGTATAGGTTCATAGGTTCATACTAGGCTATCTGCCCGAGGGCATTTATAAGCCTAGCCCATTGTTTTGTGGCTTACGCCACCCCTTTAGTATGGGGAACTATACCCATTATTTTGCTGTGCCTCTGTCGAGCAGTGACACTGAGGTAATTCCTGGGGTATATCTGCGATCTCCCATCCATTGGTCAAGATTTCTCTTGAACAAGGCCAGCGAGGTGCTCTGCCTCACATGTACCGGGATTTTGTTCCACAGCATAGGGAGTCTTTGGGTGATGAATCTATCCCTCCAGCACGTCCTATTAATAGCCGTGTCGAGGTTTAAGTCTCCCGCCCTTGTGGCTCTGATGGATCTAGATTTTTGAGGTGAAGCATATTCATCAAATCTGGGTTTGACATGGCCTTGTATGTTAGGCAAAGGTCACCTCTGAGCAAGCGTGGCGACTGAATAGAGCTGGAGTTCTTTCAGTCGGGCAGCATAGGACAGATTTTTGAGACCCTTTATCCTTTTGGTGAGGAACTTTTGTGGCCTCTCCAGCTGCTGCAAGTGTCGGGTCAGATACATTCCGAATGGGGCATTGTACTCAATCATTGGTCTGATGAGTGATGAGTAAAGGAGACTATGACCTCCTAGATCTAGATGAGAATCCCTTCATGATAAGGTGGGCAATGTAGAAGGACTTCCTAACTACTTTAGCTACATGGGTGTCGAATGACAGACTACTATCAACCTGGGTCCCCAGGTCCCTGATAACTTCTTCTGTGCTCAGTGGATTGCCACCTATTTGGTAGCTAGGGGTAACCTTGTTTTTCCCAAGGGTATGACTATGCATTTTTGACATTTAACTTTAGGCGTGGCTCTGGCACCAGTTATCCGTTACTGTGAGACCCTTCTGAAGGATATCTGTGTCAGATGTGTTTTCTACTATGGCCCAGTTTGCAGTCATCTGCAAACTTTGTCAGCCATAACCCTCCTGTGTTTGCTTGTACTTGGAAAAGTAGATGCCAAACAAGAGTGGGCCCAGGACTGAGCCCTGTGGGACACCACTTGTGACAGGCTTTGAGTCTGACATGGCGCCAGCAACTCTGACCCTGTGGGTTCTGTCACTCAGCCAGTTTGCAACCCATCTTGTGATGTATGGGTTAACATTTAAGCTGATGAGTTTTTCAATGATACCCGAGTGGGGTATTGTATCGAAGGCCTTAGCCAGATCGAGGTAGGCTGTATGGACTGCCTTTCCCTCATCAATGGCTTTGGTGACTGTTTCAAAAAGTCAACCAAGTTTAAAAGGCATGATCTGCCTTTGACAAAGCCAAACTGGGTTGGATCCAAAGTCTGCAAATTCCTATGTCTTTATTTATGAGGTCCATTATGATCCTCTCCATGGCTTTGCAGATAAGGCTTGTCAAGCTAATGGGCGGTAATTTCCAGGGTCTGTGGAGGCACCGCCTTTGTGAAGTGGGACCACAGTTGCAGTGCGCCACTCCTGGGTGCGTATCCAGAGGTAAGACTTTGATTAAACAGCTGCCCTAGCTGTGGGTTTAATTCCTCATTGAGTTCGTGGAGCACACAGCCGGGGACACCATCGGGTCCCATGGCTGCTGTGTTTTCTGCTTTGGAGAGAGCAGTTCTCACTTGGGCGCTGGATATGTTTGGGGGGCTGGACTCATTTGCTATAGATATCTGTCCTTTTGGGGAGGGGAGAAGTTTGCACTGAACCTGTCAGCCAGTATGTTGGCAATGTCTGTAGGATCAGTAATCTTCACATCATTTTGAACTAGTTCTGAGCATATCTGGGAGTTTCCTCCTAGGTTTCTAACATAGCTAAAGAAGGCCTTATGATTGTCTTTTGAGTCTTTAGCTATTTTTCTCTCAAATTTGCTTTGGATGATTTTATGAGAGCTCTTAGTTTTTACTTATAGTGATCAAGGGTGTCTTACCTTTTAAGGATTTTGCTCTATCTTGTAGTAGCTTCCTCCTTTTGTTGTAGAGTTTGTTTATGGCTGGGGTCCACCAGACTGGACGCTTGCCTTTGGTACAAAGAGTCTTTGTTTTGCTTGGGATTGCCTTATCCATGCAGTCCTGCAGGTGCTGGTAGAAGGCGTTTGTAAGTGATTCAGCGGCTTGAGTATTGTTTTCCACGGCTCGGGGCCTGAAAGGAGACCACACTAGTCTTTAGAAGTGTGAAGTCGGCTTTTGAGAAGTTCTTTACTGTGGTCTTTTTATTTCAGGTGGGGTGGGATGAGGACCTCCAGCGAGATTAGTTTGTGATCTGATCTCACCAGTGAGGGGTATACTTCCGGTGTTGAACATTGTGCTCCCATGTTCGTGATGATGAGATCAAGTATGTTATCTCCTCTTGTGGGGATGGTGACTAGTTGTTCCATGGCATTTGAGTTTATGAATTCCAGGAACTTTTGGGCTAGGGTGTTTGGGCTTGAGTAGTGTTCCCAGTCTATATTAGGGTAATTGAAGTCACCTAGTATGATGGTGTTTGGTGATACATTTATCCCCTCTAGTGTTTTCAGGAAGACCATGTGAGTTTCCTGAGTTTGTGAGGGTGGCCTGTAACATGCTACAATTTGCAGAGCAGTCTTGCCTATGGTTAATTGCACCTGGATGGTCTCCGATGCATCGTGCGTTGCCACCAGTCTTGAGGTGTGGGTGTCCTTGATGAATATGGATACCCCCCCTCCTTTCTTGGTATTGTCCGGATTTTGGGGCCGGAACGCATGATATGAGGTAAAACCTGATAGCGCTGGGGTGCTCTCAGGAGCCTTGAGTTTCTGTCACAGCACAGACATCGATGTTCTCCATACTGAGAAGGGCCTCGAGTGCGTGCATACTCCAGGATTCAGTGTTTGGGCCACTTTTCTTTGGCATTACTTTTCAGAGGTCAGAGGTAATGTTAAGCATTTTGGGTTGACTAAGTTTGCAGATGACTGCAAATTTGTTGCCATCATAAACTCCACAGAGGATATCCTGATCCTACAAGAGGACTTGCCCCAAACAAATAGCTAGGGTCAAAAACATGGACTAAAACTAAATGCCAAGAAATGTATAATCATAGCCTTCGGTAAGAGTAACTGCTATTTTAAGTATCACATTGATAACATACCACTGAAAGTTGATCCCATAGTAAGGGCTTTGGGAACTTATAATGACATGCATCCATTATTGTAAAGAAGTCCACTTTCATCATACAGCTTATATCTAAAGGTGTGAGAACACTTAAGTTTTCTCAGTTGCTGAGAAGACGCTATGAAATGCTACAACTGGAATTCCCAGAACCCTCACCCATCCCCCTGTGCTGTCAGCATTGGAGGATGTTTGCTACATCCTGTAGTGTCCCTGACTGACAGCCAACCTGCTGCCCCTAAAGAAAGAAGATAGAATGTATAAAGTTCTTCAGCCTTTCACGTTTTTATTTGCTATAAATCCCAGACCTGATTCAGTAACTTTAGCTTTAGTTAAAGCAGCTGTTGCTAAGCATTTTGTCAGTTCTAATCTTTCTCCTTCAAATAAGGGTAGAAAAACTTTTGATAAGGTTAGGAAAATGGTGCTTCTGAAACTTTGATTTTTATTGTTCTAAACTGACAGGCTCATATATTAAAGTATGAGGAATGTTTTAACTGAATTTTCTTTTTGTGAGGAAAAATCCACTTTTAAGTAGTCTAGTTTCTTCTATTTCGTGGGTTACTACTACTATTTTTGAAGTGTGTGTTGACGCTATAGATGCAGTTTCCAGGGCTGTTGCCACTAGTACTGTTTTCAGGAGATTTGCATGTGGCATTCTCAGAACCTTCCATTTGAGGCTCACCAGGTTTGCAGATGACTGCAAATTTGGTGCCATCATAAACTCCCCAGAAGACACCATGATCCAACAAGAGGACTTGCCCCAGACAAATAGCTAGGGTCAAAAATGTGGACTAAAACTAAATGCCAAGAAATGTATAATCATGGCCTTCTGTAAACATAACCCGTATTTTAACTATCACATTAATAACATACCACCGAAAACTGATCCTATACTAAGGGTTTGGGAACCTGTGACATGTATCCATTATGGTAAGGAAGTCTGCTTTCATCACACAGCTTATATGTAAAGGTGTGGCGTCCAAGTTTATGTATGTAATCATTCCACCTTACGTGGCACCTATTAGGCTGATCATTGAGCGTAAAGCCCCTTTTGGTATGCACTTGTCCAAGCACTTATCACAGCTGGTACAGCCACATTGCTTCCCTTGCTAACAATCAATGGTTTGTTTGTGTCTTTCGGCTTTTCCCGGTTAGGGGTCGCCACAGCGGAACTCCGGTCCACTAATGATTGGCAGTTGATTTTTACGTACCGGCTTGCCAGGCCTGATGCACAACCTTCAACGAAGGTATGCCCATTCACGCAAGTCTGCACACAGAAGACGCTCTAGCTGAGAATCGAACCAGACAGCATCTTACTGTGAGGCGACAATGCTACCGCAGCACCACCTAACAATCAATGGTATGAATAGTAAAACTATGAGGACCATTTCAAAGACTTTCTCCTCATCGTGGGAGAAGGGGCAAGGAATATGTCTTTCTTAGCCCAAATGATGTGCCCCATCCCTGGAGAAGCTGTTGCTGGCAATACTGGGTCTGTTTACCCAACTTTCCTGTTAAAAAGAGACTGAAAACTAAATACTTAACCTTTTATTCTTTTTCTCGGGACAGGAGTAATGTGTTCTTTGCTCAGAGTTTTGTGCAGATTATTAACCTTTTGTAAGATGGTTTCTGGTAAAAGGAAAATAAATTTTTCTTTCCTTGAATACATTCAAGATGTGGAATCTGTAGGGGAATGTGACAGGAGAGCTGCAGGTTTTTCTTAGGTTTCTTATTCAGATTCTGAGGAGAGCATGGTATCCGAATCCCCTTGTGAAGGGATTTACTTTCACTGACACTATTTTTGCAGTATGCCATTGTTATCAGTGGGAAAACACTGAGGTTTCTCAGTTGCTGAGAAGATGCTGTGAATTGCTACAACTGGAATTCCCAGAACCCTCACCCATCCCCCTGTGCTGTCAACATTGGAGAATGTTTGTTGCATCCTGTAGTGTCCCTGACAGTCAACCTGCTGCCCCTAATGAAAGCAGATCGAATGTGTAAAGTTCTTCAGCCTTTCAAGTTTTTATGTGCTGCAAATCCCAGACCTGTTCCAGGGACCATAGCTTTAGTTTAAGCAGCTTTTGCTAAGCATGTTGTTAATTCTGATCCTTTCCCTTCAGATAAGGGTAGAAAAACTTTTGATAAGGTTAGGAAAGTGGTGCTTCTGAAACTTAGATTTTTTTCCTATTCTGAATTGACAGGCTTTTAAAGTGTGAGGAATGATGTTCTTCGTCTTCCCTTGCTGCAGTCCTGACAATTGGGTATAGTCCGCGTCCCAGTCGGCCCGAATACCAGAGTATAAGGCTGACGTCGGTCATGGCGCCTTAGACTGACGTCAGTACGTCAGGGTACTAATGCGCATGACCGACGTCATTTCCTCAGTCTTTTTTGCCGCATGGTCCGATGCAGAAGCAATTTTGCGAGTGCAGGTTGGCGTTCTGAGATTTTCCGAAACCGGAGTTTCAGACCGAGTACAGAGTTGGCTAAGTAACCCGTTGGGAACATTTTGGTTTTTAACTTGCCTCAGTATATTACCGGATGTCAGAAAAAGTGAATAACTGTATTTCTTGTGGGAAGCAGATACCGCATAGGGATTATCATACATTGTGTATACCTTGTTTAGGCCTGAGCACGACGTTGTTGGTTGCCGCCTTGTGCTAGATTTAAAAGCGCACTATTAAGAGGAGGCTTGATTGTGCTAGGTTAGTGTTTGGGAAGCGTTGCAATTATACTATGCCGCCGGATGCTCCGCGCCGCTTCATCTAAGAAGCGCAAGGACAAAACAGTGAAGTCTAGGGGTGAGGAACCGCAGTCCCGGACGCCGGTCCTTTAGAAGGCTCAGGGAGCCAGAGGTTTTGCCAGGAGTCTCTCATGGAGTCTCAGGCAGATACTTTACTGTTACAGGATGTGCCCTCTCAGGAAGTAGGCCAGGCTGAGGGGCTTCTCAGGTAACTGTTCTTCCTCTCTTCCCAAGGTAGTTAGGGCCTCTCCTTCTGTTTCCAGAGCTTCTTTTAGAGGAAGGCCAAGTTCAGCTTCTGTAGGGGCTTCTCCTAGCATTTCGGGCTCTGTGCCTAAGAAACATATGCTTAAAATGGCTGAAGATTTGATTACTCTGATTAGAGGTTCTATGCCCCACCTGATAAGTGGCCTAGGGTGGAACTGGAGTTTGATAGTTTTGTACAGTGTTCTCAGGCATCAGAGTCTTCTGTGGAAGACTTGCAAGGAGTTTCCTGCTTATTCTGATTCTGATGTGGATGATTCCACTCCTTCAGCTTCTCCTCCTGAGGATTTTTCATTTTCAGAGACTCTTCACTCCATGAGGGAGCACTTTAAATGGGAAGGCCAAGATTACTCTGACTCCAGAAAAAGGCTTAGGGAATTCTTGTTTTGCCTCAGCATAGGCCCTTAGCTATTCCTCCTGTGTTGAATGTGGTGGAGGATGTTTTTGCAGAGGCTTCTCTGAACCCTGATTCCTTGCCTCCTGCTCCTGTTAAGCCTGATAGGTATTATAGGGTGCCCAAGCTCATAAGTATTTGTTTAAGAGTCCCAGGGCGGACCCAGAAACTGTTTCTCAGGGGCCTAAAGGTGTTAAAGCTTCTGTTGTTAAAAATCCTGTCCCTCTGATAAAGAGGCAAGGGCTTTGGATAGGTGGGGTAAGAAAGTATATACTTCTTCCACTCTAGCCATGAGGGCTTGAATTGTCAATTTCATATGCTGAAAAAAATATTTTTTTTTAGAATTTTTATCTGGCGGGAAGGTAAATTTTGAGTGTTAAAA
>NC_056726.1:21280993-21305969 GCF_019279795.1 Protopterus annectens | reverse complement strand
CATAGCGATTCAATACTAAACAGCGACGGAGAACCCGATGTCCCTGTGGCTGAGCTGTTCAACCTGTTCCGCCATGTTAAATGTGTGTAGCACAGCGAACCGCCCAAACCAAGCAACGGACATGTCTGTGGCTCAGTGAAAGCCGCCACGCAATGGTAAACCCATGTAATATTACACAGGTCATACATACCGAGGGTTAGTAATGGAAATAGGTCCGCTCGACCAGACCGTGTAATTAGTATAACAAGATCTACAACGGGTACACCGCCAATCGGCACACACGGTTATGAATAATTGGGGTGACATGGTACCATAGACACGGACAAAACGTGCTCCATGTGACTCATCTAACATTCAGACACGGTCAGGGCAGTTCCGCACTGGGCGGACAAGACCAAACCCAAAGCACCACAGCAACACCCTGACAATCAAAGGCCTGTATGCGTAGGGGATATAAGCACCTGTCATCTGGTCATCCCCGCGTCACGACATATGCATCCTGGGCCATGAGCGAGGGGAATAAGGAATGTTTAACATGCAGTACCGCACCTTTCCCAGCAGGAGAATGGATGCCTGTGACGGCGGACTGCGGGGGATATGTAAATGTACTTAAGTACCATGGGTATGCATATTAATGACACCAACAGCTAACGGTAGTGGTCATAGTAACTGGCAAACGTGAATGCAGTCACGCTTGAATTACGACTATGGAACATATAGATGTGAACGTGTAATACGCGCCCATGCTGCAAAGACTGTTACATGTATAAAGTTGTGTGCGTTCTGCACACGTCCGGCCAACCGGATCAGACATATGTTACCGAATAGTCACAACAAAGACATAACACGAAACCACACAGACCCAGTAAACATATATAAAGAGAATACGGATATGCATGTTTCGCGCCAGAACCCACAATTAGGAAATGCGAAAAGTGCAGCGTGTGTGATCCACTGGAAGCAGGGAAGGTTAAGGATGTGTCCTCCACTCATTTACATTCATAATTGTACAATATATGCTTAAATAGTACTTACTGATTCCATGCTTTGGAATCGAATGCTACAATTATACACATTGATATAAAATATCCTGATCAACACACTACATTCTAAGGTTTACTCACAACAATTATCAACTATGTTTCAAGATACTGATTGTATTGACCAATATTGTATTTATATTAACACATTGTTGTCGTATTATTGTTTCCATGAAGTAATGTATGCAACACTGATTTGTATATGTCACGCCATAATCAAGACTTGTAGCACTGTCCACTTAACTATGAGCAGGTTTATTGATTATTTGACTTTAAACTGACTCTGAAGGAAGTGTATAAGGGACAACTATGTAATGCATTTCGTGTTCGACGATGCCCCATGTTAGTAGGTGAAAGTGCTCGCACCGCTTGACTGTGGAGTCTATCGCTTTTGTCATTGTCTGTTTTGGCCGATATATGTTCAATAATGTCGCTTATGAAGATGGGCAGGACGCAAGGTTTGCTGTATTTCCGCTTACTGGCACGTGGATATAGATAGGCCAAGTAATACATAATATGGGTAGTCAAGCAGACATCCACGATTGGGGAACATACAGCGCAGTCAGAACCACTGGCCAGATGGTGACAGTCCAACACGCTCTACACTTTACATATGCACATCGGTGTCCATTGTAGGACTCCAAAAATAGTTACGCTTACACCTTCGATCCGCTGAGATCGCCAGACAGAGTGTCAGCCGTGACTACGCACAGCTAGACATGCACCACCAGCGTGTTTAAGGTTGATGATACCTGTCCATGAAATGCAGGACATATGAACAGAAGTCCCCAGATTGTCGTGGTCCATAGAAGTGCGCCCACATCCCAGTCCCGCACACATGAAGGATGTGTAATGCGCATCGGGGGTTTTGCAGCCATGGGATCCTGGGTATGCAAAATGGGGCTCGTGTTGTTTGGCAGATAATCCGCTGTCCCGCCTGGGAGGGCTGTGGGTATAGCACGCGCCTTACTCCCCACTAAGGATGCAAAGTATCCACTGGGTAATGCTAAAAGCAGGTGTAAAATGTGTTCAGCCCTACATCAGTGTCCAGTAGGCAATTCCCATGGATGGACAAGTGTACCACCAAGATGGCACCTATAACTGGACACCTGGTGGAATTACACAGCCGCGTAAGGCATAACACAGGAAATACATTAGGGACTACAGTAGACACTCCCATACAAAGTCAGACCGCCGTATAATACCGCGCATACAGCACTCGATCTGCCAGCAACAACATGAGGATCACTCGCCCATACCGCGGAACAAATGGGCGACCTGTGGAACACATACTAATGGCATACTAACAACCTCAACTACGAAGGTCATACGATGTTTCAACACTAGCGCTCCCGCATATAACTAACATGCTTCAATGAATAAATAGGGTATGCATGTTCTGTCTGTTTTATATTGACATTACAGTGGCGATATGTCCTACTGGGCCTTCTGAGGATTACTTAAAGCACCTGGCAACCTGCAGCATTACATCAATACCATTTGGGTTAATCGTAGTAGAACATGGGTTTCGGAGCACAACATAATATGTGTAGTCAAACAGACATCCGCGAGTGGGGAACATACAGCAGCGGTCACAACCACTGGCCAGATGGACACAGCCCAACATTTTCTACATTTTACATATGCACATTTGTGTCCATTGTAGGACCCAAAAATTTCTCCTTTGCAACGCCAACTGGGTGCAAGCGAAGACCAAGATGAACTACAGCCGTGACTACGCACAGCTACATATATGCACCGCCAGTGTGTTCAAGGTTGATGACAACTGTCCATGAAATGCGGACATATGCACAGAAATCCACAGATTGTCGAGTCCACAGATGTGCGCCCACATCCCATTCCAGCACACATGGAGGATTTGCTATGGGTACTGTCGAGGGTTGCAGCCATGGGATCGTGGGTATGCAGAAATGGGTGTTGAGATGATTGGCAGATGATCCATTGTCCCGCCTGGGAAGGATGTGGGTACAGAACATGCCTTACCACCCACCAATACTGACAATCATCCACCGGAGAATGCTACATGCAGCTGTGAAATGGGTACAGCCCTACACCAGTGTCCAGTAGGCATTTCCCAAGGATGGACAAACGACGGACAAGATGGCACCCATAATAGCAAGCCTGGTGCAATCACACAGCCGTAGTAAGGCATAACACAGGAAATACAGATGGAAACAACAGTAGACACACCCCAGACATCCATCCGCCGCGTAATCCCGGCGCATACAGCAGCCAAGGGGCTAGCAAGTATGTGGGGATCACCCCCGTCCACGGGGCGGAACATACGGGCGACCTGTGGAACACATATTAATGGCACACCAACAACGCCAACTAGGAAGGTCATACTATGGTTAAAATATGGCGTTCCCACACATAAATAACATACTGTCATGAATAAATAGGTTCTACATGTACCGCTGTGTTATAATGACAATACAGTGGCAGATAGTTCACAATGGTACCTCTGAGGATTACTTAAAGCAGTTGCCAACCTGCAGTACTACAGTAACACCATATGGGTAAATTGTGGAAGGACACGGGTTCCGTGAGCACTACATAATATGGGTAGGCAGACAGACATCCGGGACTGGGGAACATACGGCGCAGTCAAACCCACTGGCCGAATGGACACAGTCCAACATGTTCTACACTTTACATATGCACATCGGTGTCCATTGCAGGACCCAAAATTACTCCTTAAGTAAGTGTGGGCAGCATAGTGTGAACCGAAGAGGTGACAGCCGTGACTACGCACAGGTAGATATATGCACCACAAGCGCCTTCAAGGGTGATGACAACCGCCCATGAAATGCAGGACATATGAATAGGACTCCCCAGCCTGCTGCGTCCATACACGTGCGCTCACATCCCATTTCCGCACACATGAAGGGTGTGCAAGCGGTACTGTCGAGCGTTGCAGACATGGGATCGTGGGTATGCAAAATGGGTGTCGGTGTGGATTGGCAGATGATTCGCTGTCCCGCCTGTGCGGACGGGCCATGGCATATGCGCATTCGCAATAATAATGCCGATCATCCACCGGAAATGGAGAATGCAGCTGTGAAATGTTTACAGCCCGATACTAGTGTCCAGTAGGCAGTTCCCATGGATGGACAAACGCACGCCAAGATGGCACCCATAGCTGCAAACCTGGGGGAATCCCACAGCTGTTGCAAGGCATAACCCAGGAAATACAGATAGGGACTACAGTAGACACTCCCCATTCAAAGCCAGAACGCTGGGCAGATACCGCGCATACAGCACTCAATCTGCCAGCACATCAATGGGGATCACACGCCCATACAGTGGAACAGATGGGTCACCTGTGTAAACATACCAATGGCACAATCTCAACGCCTGCTGGGAATGACATACGATGGTCAAACTATGGCGCTGCCACCAATGAAAGACATCCTTCGTGAATTAATAGGATTGATGTCAATAGACCATGGCAAACACCCAATGAACAGGAAAGACTTGCTGGCACCCTATGGCCACAAACCATGTCACACATAGGTAGATGGAACAGTCAACTTAAACATTTCGTCCACCACACGCCGCATATGGTATCCAAAGGTACTTCATAGACATGTATGCTTATCACCCGCTGGCCCCGTGGAGACTTACACATAACATGGAAGTATCCAGGCTTTAAATGTCCACCCTTACACTTCCATTTGTCACTTTCTATGTAACAATGAACATGTAGCCACAGCATAGAAAGCACAGACGACTGCTAACTAAACACACACATGTCAACATCACAGAAAGCATACTATGAACACACGTATTACATGATATTGTACTATGAAACACAAACAAACCAGCAACCTGCAGCAAGAATAGTCCCCGTAGTTCGACACAACACAAGTCTTCGTGAACATTTAAACAGTTTATTAAAACATGTAACGCTTTCGTTGTTTCCATTAACGTTTGCAGAAAAATGCAAAGTCTAAGAATGTTCACAATCAACAATGTGAGTCTTAACAAGATTTTAAATATCACACTGTTGATTGTGAACAGTTTAAGAATTTGCTTTTTCAGAAGAAGTTGCGAAAGCAACGGAAACACACACACACACGGAAGGGACGGGAGATGAACCTACGCCTATCTACATGAACTCACTACAGTATGAAGCATTTACAGAACGCGCTACCGAGTTTACTGAAGAGAGCGCTGTCAGAGGCATACTTGTAGGCTGGTGACGCCACCCGAAGACAATAGTTGGCAATAGCCAAGGTATGTGTTGCGGAGAGTCTAAAAGCATGTTCATTCGCAGAGGCAGCTGGGAACACACACACACACACACACGGAAGGGACGGGAGACGAACCTACGCCTATCTACATGAACTTACTACAGTATGAAGCATTTACAGAACGCGCTACCGAGTTTACTGAAGAGAGCGCTGTCAGAGGCATACTTGTAGGCTGGTGACGTCACCCGCAAGACAATAGTTGGCAATAGCCAAGGTATGTGTTGCGGAGAGTCTAAAAGCATGTTCATTCGCAGAGGCAGCTGGGAACACACACACACACACACACACACGGAAGGGACGGGAGATGAACCTACGCCTATCTACATGAACTTACTACAGTATGAAGCATTTACAGAACGCGCCACCGAAGTTTACTGAAGAGAGCGCTGTCAGAGGCATACTTGTAGGCTGGTGACGCCACCAAGAAGACAATAGTTGGCAATAGCCAAGGTATGTGTTATGGAGAGTCTAAAAGCATGTTCATTCGCAGAGGCAGCTGGGAACACACACACACACACACACACACACACACGGAAGGGACGGAGACGAACCTACGCCTATCTACATGACCTTACTATAGTATGAAGCATTTACAGAACGCTACCGAAGTTTACTGAAGTGAGCTGTCAGAGGCATACTTGTAGGCTGGTGACGCCACCAAGAAAACAATAGTTGGCAATAGCCAAGGTATGTGTTATGGAGCCGCCTTAAAGCATGTTCATTCGCAGAGGCAGCTGGAAACACACACACACACACACACACACACACACACACACGGAAGGGACGGGAGACGAACTTACGCCTATCTACATGAACTCACTACAGTATGAAGCATTTACAGAACGCTACCGAAGTTTACTGAACAGAGCGCTGTCGGAGGCATACTTGTAGGCTGGTGACATCACCCGCGAAGACAATAGTTGGCAATAGCCAAGGTATGTGTTATGGAGCCGCCTAAAAGCATGTTCATTCGCAGAGGCAGCTGGAAACACACACACACGGAAGGGACGGGAGACGAACCTACGCCTATCTACATGAACTTACTACAGTATGAAGCATTTACAGAACGCTACCGAAGTTTACTGAAGTGAGCGCTGTCAGAGGCATACTTGTAGGCTGGTGACGCCACCCGCGAAGACAATAGTTGGCAATAGCCAAGATTTGTGTTGCGGAGTGCCTAAAAGCATGTTCATTCGCAGAGGCAGCTGGAAACACACACACACAGACACACACACACACACACACACACACACACGGAAGGGAGACGAACCTACGCCTATCTACATGAACACACTACAGTACGAAGCATTTACAGAACGCTACCGAAGTTTACTGAGCAGAGCGCTGTCAGGAGGCATACCCCACGTGGGTGGTATCATTTGCAGAGGCAATGCGCCCGATCGAGTTAGGTCAGAGTGCGCAGTCACGCAGCCTGTTACCATCCCAAGGTCGCCATACAGTAACACGTTAGTGCTGCAGTCGGGAATACCAAGTAACTACTGATCAGTACATCACTGCCTACTGGGCATGCTCAGACACTTAGACTCGCACAGAGCAGACATGCATACACATGGTGCGACGGCATGGGTGGCGAATGTGGACCGGCCGTGTGTGTCCAGCCACACAACAGAAACCTGGCCATGCCACAGACGCGGGCCGCTAAGGGGATACAGGCATGCACCCGGGTATAACTGCAGTCGGTCATGGTTTGCACTGTGCTGTGTGTCTATCTACACAGCTGCCTACTGGGCATGCTCAGACACTTAGAGTCGGCACAGAGCAGACATGCATACACATGGTGCGACGGCATGGGTGGCGGAATGTGGACCGCCGTGTGTGTCCAGCCACATAACAGCAACCCGCCATGCCACAGACATGGCCGCTGCATCGGGAATATCTAGGTGCAATTAACCATGTGTAGGACTGGCCTACAGTTTGTTGCATGCTACAGACAACCCTCCCAAACACAGGCTACCTGCACAGATGTCCTGAGGACACTGGTGAGTGGGCATGCTCTCACAACAGCACCGTATTGGGTGACATGAACCACCCATACATAGACTGGGAACATTAGCCATGGCACAACACACCACGCCACCGTCACAGGTGTTCTCACACCTGGCCACTGTTAAACAGCCATGCACCATACATACTAGGGGATGTCTGACAGTTCTGCCCATCACACATGGTGAGGATATGCCCCACACAGGATGTACAGCCTCAATGGTGATGCCAGACCGTATAGTGGATCCACTGTTCATCCACATCCTGTAACCAACACCGCATGGGGACCTAAGTGATGACCTCTCCACAACAAACCACACACATCATACGACCGGTGTGGTACCCTACAAGTCCTCCATGCCAGTGTTGAACCCAGGCTAGACCGCAACCGCCTAACTAATGCATTCTCTGAGCACTCCACATGCATGTCTGCAACAGGCAAACATGATAACATCAGGACCTTGTCCACCACAGGTAGGCACATGGTGTGGTGGTCCCCAGCCACTGACTAGCTCTACATCAACAGTTGAGCTAATACATGACAGAGCAATGTCAATACCAGGGAAACCATCTCCCATTCATACCGGCCACCATACGGCCACACATACAATCATCCACGGCCGCCAGGGAGTGGTACTGCAGAGGGCACATGAGACAACCATAGGGCCTTCCTTAACTGTGGTAAGGACATGGTTGGGGCACACAGACTTGGCTGGAAATGGTCCAGAATGGTACAACGGTCACTGCACCCACAGACATTGTCTGCAAACCAGCGGACATCTTCCATGCATACATCCCCCCCCCCAAGAGGGGACATATCCATCCCACCAGAGTGTAGCCTCCCAAACATCTCATATGGCCTGGAGTGATCCCATATCTGTATGGCGGTTGACACAGCACCACTGGGCACCGATGGTGTCCCTGGCTGTGTGCTACCCATCCTCATTGAGGGCCTCGCCCACACATGCGCCACTGTGTCATGTTAGCCTTACTATGGGCTATGTCCCCAATGGACGTCATATGGCATCTGTGGTCCCACTATGCCAGGGTAGTGCTCTTATGGACTGTAGACAGCCACACCCTATCCGCTTGACAAGCCTTGTCTGCAAAGCTGTGGGGAGGTCCATACAGGTGCCCATGGATACAGACAGCGTGTACAGCCAATACCGAACATACCCACAACAACATAGTCAAGGGCGGATCCTGCCTCCCAACCTGCTCGCCCTGTCTGGAGTGGTCGCCAAGGCCATTGCTGGGAATACGTGGGATTGCACTCAGTACCATGACCTGGTGGGAGCGCTCAGAGCACACTACACATGGGACTCATGGAAAGGCTCGCCAGCATACATGTGTGGACATATGTCACCCGATGCTTCTCAGAAAGGTTGGAGGTCACACCACACAGGGTTGGTGTTCCTGGTGCCTTGTCACACTCATATCTGGTCTCCAGTGGAGGCCCACAGGGCTCAGTCCTGGGCCCCTGCCATATGGCATTCGACCTTCCAATGTGCATGCAATCATAGGGGATTGTGGCAGACAAGGTATGCAGATGACTACGCACCGCCACCATACCCAACACCCCATGTGACACGGACATCCACCTAGGGCGCCATAGACATGGATAACTGGTGCCAGAGCCATGGCCTGCTACTACATGCCAGAGAAGGTGCAGACCTACCCAGTGTGAAGGACATGTTCGCCCAATGTCACATGTAGGTGGTAAGCCATTCCAGATGGTGGACATGTTCATGGAAATGGCTACGACACCTGTCGTTAACATCTGTCAACACACACAATGGCAATGTGGGTGTGAAGACATTCCACTGTGGCCTCCTGGTCTGGAAGGAATCGTATCGACATCAGGGTGTTCATTGTACCCCTGTACACATCACACACCAGAGCAATGACTGCGCATTGGCACATCTGGCCTGTAGCTAACCTGACGCCTGCAGCACTCGGAAGGACCGCAAACGCTACACAAGGCGGGATGACGGTGCTAGGACATGTGTCACAAGCTGCACGACCAAGGGGACTCCGGCTGTAAACCTTCACAGCACATCTGCTCTGTGGTGATCTGTGCCTGGCATACACGGCCATGTCTGACCTGGGTGACATGGGCATATTCCACTTCCTAGGCTCCAGGCAAACACGGGCACAGAAGCGACTGTCACACACATCACCACAAAGATGAGTGTGACGTGCTGGGGGAACAGGGTCAATGGCCGGAGACCCCCTACAACACAGAGGAGTGCCAGCCCATGTGAAGGAAAGGCACTGATTGCCTTCGTCCAGGAGTAATAATGAGGTGTGGATGTGTGGATATAGTTATGCACCAGGCATCATCTGTGTGTCAGTGCTGGACGAGGGACTGGGGACTGATGGATGTGGCATCCCCATCCTGAGGGGTGTTAGCAGCCACACACGGTCATGCTAGGTCCACACATGTCGAGGGCACATACCCTGTTATGTACATGTGCGCCTATGTTCCTATGTAGGGGTCCATGCCGAAAAGCGGTACCTGTGCTATGCTGATGTTGCCAGACATGCTCAGGGTACCCCACTCACGCTGTGGGGAACTAATTACAGTGCTCCCAGTAGGCACATGCAAGTACACCATCATTGTCATACGGGTTAACTGAACCAACATGGTGCTACACATGTAACCACCACACATACTGTGTACACAGATCAATGAATGCTGCACCTGTCCTGCATGGTATGTCTGCTGCATGATGTCAGTGCACAACCCACATCACATACACACCTGTCACCAGCCATACACACACACCACAACATACACATCACGCACTATGCGGACACAGGTATCACATACACCTCTCACTATCTTGTCCACCCTGTGCATCAGAATATGTTTGCATAACCATGCACTGATGGTGTAGCTCACAGTTATGTGGCAGAGACTTCATCATATGCACAGGGTGATATGTGTGCCACAGGCATAGGCTGTACCAATGGATGACATCATGTGTGTGTGTAAGGGCCTGTGCATTGACTGGGCATGACTGTGTACATTGCATGTGGGTGTGGTGGAGCCCTACAGTCGTGTTTGCTGTGTGTGGGTTTGTGTGTACACAGTTCAGTAATCTGTGATGCCTACACGGGTATGCTTGGCAGCCCCAGACTGTACAGTGCAGGTGTTACGGCTCACTGTGTCCGCCTGCCGCGACGCGACCCGGCCTGCCTGGGGTCGCACGGGCACGACCGGGTGTAGGTACAGACAGTCCACTCTCCGATGTCACATGTCCGCTGGAAACGTGCTCCACGCCGGCCATCCAGGGCCACGCCCACGCGGCCTGCTCTGTCCTGGTGTGGTCGGTGTAGTAGCAGCTGCACTGCTGCTGCTACCAGCACTGGGTGGGTGGGCATGGGAGGTGGCACGCACACGCTGACCTGCACCAAGTGGTGTTGCTGGCCCACGCCCACGCGCCCTATGCCTCACCCCTACCTGGTGTTCCTGCACGGACAGCCCACGCCAAGGATGGCCATGCCTCGGTCGAGGATACCAGCCATCTCACCCAATCTCCTATCCAGAACATCGGCAAGATGCTGTTGGGCATTCGCCAATGCCTGGATGTTGTCATTCAAGGAACGGATTGCAGACCTCTGCAGCCTCTGCCCTTCCTGGTTCTGCCGTTCGGCACGCGCCTGCGCCGCCATTACAGTCTGGAACATGCGCCTGGTTATACCAGCTGCTGCACCCTGTACGGCAGGTGTATGTCTAGCGGTGCTCCCCACGAGCAGCACCTGCCACATGCCTGCGTGGCACTGCACCAGTCATTACACTGGCAACATCGCGGTGTACCCACACCTTCTGCAGCCACCACACATTCCTGCTCGATGCCAACAGACGCTGACTGACCGTCATCTATGGGCAACGGTGTTGGGGTATGTGTCGGCATCCCAACCGTGTTCAGGGATGAAGGGACGAAGTGTGATGTTATCCAATGGCACAGTGTGTGCCTGTGACGACCCTGCCTGTGCCTCATGCACATGGTCATCACCACTAGTATCTGTGGGGACACTAGCATCAGCTGGACCGCAGGAGGGGAACTCACCTACAGCACCTGTCAATACAAAGGCATACCGACAGTTACAATACACACACACACACACACACACACACACACACACACACACACACACACACACACACACAGACATCATGCATGTGATATTGCAGGTGGCATGCAGCATTCACACACCACAGACCAGTGAATGTAGACCAGACATTCCTAGTGGCAGTATGCACACTGCCCTGGTGGGAACAGTACAACAGGCAGGTGTCTTTTAGTAGGCATGCAGTACACACATTCATGGTAGTTTGCAGGCCACGGGCGAGTTGACAGTACACATGTCTGCCGACACTATGTCATGTACACCGCAAACATGTGTGGTATCATGTGGACATGTGACGATGGTGTCCCACCGCATGCACCACATCACAATGGCTGTCATGGTGCAGTGTTATGTGTACAGTCTACAGATACAATGTATGGGTAACAGGGATGTCTGTGCAGGTGCGGTTGGTGTGAGCTGTGTACATAGCTGTACAGTGTGGAGGCGGGCACTGTGCCACTGCACAGTAGCAGGACACAGTTATGTTTCTGTGTGATGCGTGACCTGGACGCATTACATTGCCATGTCTGTCAGTCAGTTAAGCCGCACAGCAGCACGTATGTGGGGGATATTGGAGGCACCTGTAGTAGCTGTGGAGAGGCATTCCATGTCAGTGGTGTACTACATCGGATGTCCAGGGGCCACTACAGTGATGAGCCCACTATGTGTGCAGAGGGGGCAACGGTGACTACCCACTGTGGATGTAGTGTGTGCCAACATGCCTGTAGGTAGCGACCATGGCCTTGTCTGTCTGGGTCATTGACAATTGTGTGTGGTGGACATCGTGCACATGGCCCTGTGGTGGCCCATGTGACATACAACCATAGTAGTGTAAGGTGTCACATTCCCTACAGATATGCAGACAGTGTGGATGTCTGCTATGCATAGGTCATGTCATGGTGTGACAATGTTGCAGCCAGACATCCACGTGCATGGGACATGGCATGTGCCATGTCACAACGTGTGCACCCGATGCAGGGGCATAGGTCACATTGGTAACACCTGTGCTCTGGCAAGATCACAGCTCACTATGTGGTACTGTGTGCATACTGCAGAGGCATACCGATGCATACTACACATGCAGCCATTGTGGAACACCTACACCATTGTATGCATAGCTGAATGCACGTGACACACCAATAGGTCGTGGGGGTGTCATGCCACTCTACGCTAACGGTTGTATCTACTGTACATGGGTGGTGTGTGTGTCGGGTGGTGCAACCTGTATACCGTGACTGGGGCACACACAGGTGTGCATGTCATGCCTGGACACATGGGGAATATCAATACACCATATCATGCCTTTGACTAGCAACAGACTTACCTGCAACAGACCCTTGTGTTTGCGACACGCCAGACGTACCTGTAAAGGGATGACACAAAGGTATACACATTATCCATTACTATCGCCACAGTCAGCAGTGTGCATGTCACATCATGCGCTCAGAGTTAGCATGTGCTATGCACATGTCTGCTAACACAACATAGCATACTGTAGTATGCGCCTTGTGTGGCCATATACCTGGCATGTATGGCTATATTATGTGTTGTACTATGACACCCACCCCCACGCCACTTATCATACAAACATGCAACCCTGACTTACCATGCAGCTCCAAGCTCATAGTTCGGGAGACACCCACCTCCACGATGGACACATGGGTTTCTGCGTGTTGTTCCGCGGGTGTCCCCAGACTGGCCAGGAGCTCCTCCGTGGCTGTGAGTGGGGCTGGGTTGGTGGCCCACCACCTGTCCCACGCTGTTGTCTGGCGATTGCAGCGCACGCTGTCTTGCATGCCGGATCAGGTCTGTGCAGTGCCCGCGGATCTGCTGATAAGTGCGGTTGTATCCGCCCAGGCTGTTCACCCTCCTGCACATCTCCTCCCACATCTCCTGTCGCTCCTGTGCCTGCTGTGGCACATGACTAAATAACATGTTATGATTACTATGGAGGTATGGTATGATCACCTCCTCCTCCTGTCGACTGAATGCAGGAAGCCGGATCGTGGCATTATCTGTAAGACATAATGATGGTGGCAGGTCACATTTACACTGCTGTGCTGGCATACTGTTGGAGATACATTGCTATGACAAGTACGACATCTGCACAGTAATCTGTGAAAGGCATCGTGGCAGTGACACAGCCGATGTGTTGGCTTCACACCATTGAGCAGTGTGTGTCACATCATATCTGTTTGCCACCCCATCACACTGTGCACGCACGATGTAGATGTTAGCCAGCTGTGGACATGTGTACCTGGCTGCACCTGTGTCCATATCACTGGCATAGGTCCCCATGTGACGGTGCTGCTGTTCACCTGGACGCTGTGTATATGTCAGTACACATCTCGCCTGTAGCCATTGTGAACGTCCGCAGTGGCACTGTACACATACACATGGACACCTGCACATGCATGTGTCGTGCCATGTACATCCACACAGCACTGTACGGGTGTTGGACAACTTGCCACAGCTCACCTGTGTTGCACATGTGATAGACATAGGGCAATGTGTAACCATGACACATTAGCAGGACAGGCCATGCATAGCATGTACACACACACATTGTCCAAAGCATCACACAGCACCTGTGACACCACAGGGTGCATCACCGCCACATTACTGCTGTGTATGGTTGATAGTGAGAGTGCCTTTTGTCCATTGCACCATGTAGGATCAGGATAGCTCATGCAGCCTTGCTGGGCAGGTCTGCATGGTATGGCAGGGTATGCCACATACATGGCACTGGGTTGTGATCCACCTGGGGTTTACGATATTGGCAGGGTGGCTGTCCATTCCATATGTCAGTGCTATGTGTATATGGACATTCAACATGTCTATCGCCATGGTGTGGACACTGGCCTCAAGCGAGGTATGCTGCACGCTGCTTGCTGAGGGTGTGTCTGGTGCATGCAGGTATCACACATCCATGCATACACTGTAACCCTGGCAGGTGCTATGTGCTGGGATATTGATCAACACAGTGCTGTATGTGGACACACACCGCTATCCCGCACATGGATGGTTGCCTGCACTGATGTGGGTACCACATATGTGTACATCCAGTGCCTGCTGCCACCCCCATGTCTGCTGCTGCACTACACACCGCCATCCCTCCCTCTGTGAATGTGGTGTTGGGCACAGCATAGGTATCCATGTATGGGGACAGGGATGTTCACATAGCAGGGTCACTGATGGTATCGCCGATCAGACCATATGCGATGACGCACCACTCACACATATGACACATTCATATTGTTGTTCACAACGGTGACACAGCTATATTGCTATGCCGGAGACATTCACAGCCATACATACACAGATGCATGCACGCCCATCTGTGGCATGGCCTGGACTATTGGTGTGGTTCGGCACATTACATGTTTGACTGCAGTTGGCACAGACCTACTGTGCACATGTCTACACGGTAAGCCTGTTCTACAGTAGGCATCTGTGATGTGCTGTGCACATGTCATATCTGCACATTTGGTTGGTGTCCATCGTCCACGGGCCAGTGGTGGGACACACAGGGATGTTGCGGAACATATATGCATGCACCCCTGTACGGCTGAAACACTGGCCTTCAGATGCTCATGTGTGGTGGACGTGAACACCGCACACACACATGTGGCTGTGGCCTGCCGCCATACCCATCTCCTCCTGTGGGTTGCTATCATCCCACACACTCCTTGTATTGTATGTTCAGGCTATGGACCTATGTGGGGCTTGTGTGCATGCAATACGATACTATATGCCTTTGCACCCATCACAGACAATGTCACACAGGTACACCGCAGCCGTACACATCACAGCTTGTTGTCAGCACGTCACATGTGGTACACACATAACACATCTCCTGTGGGACATGGTCATTTGTACGGGCATGTCCAGTAGTCACATACCACAGCTACCCCTACATGACGGCTATGCAGGACATGTGTGTGTACAGCTACTGTGACATGTACACGAGCAATGCCCCCTACCTACATCACATGGTACTACCTGTGGAGTATGTGTGTCTGCATCCATGCTATGGCCATAGATGACAATTGTACATCAATATGTGCAACATACCTCATTGGGGTTGTCATGTGCACATCTTCCATGTGTAAAGCATTGTTTGTGTCTGTTGGGCGGTCATTGTTGTGCATGGTTTACATGGCTGACATAGCGCACTGTGTCTGATTCCAGGTACTTCATTGGGCTACCAGCATTGTACATTTCTACAGCACATTCCAGCCATCATGTAGCCAGCTTAGATGACAGTGGAGGTGTTCCGCCATGTGCACATATGTCACACAGTACGAGGGTGACTGACACACATTGTCAGGACTGGGTTCTGACTGCTGTGGATGTGTGTACTGGTGTTGACAACCATGACTGCACCAGATGGTGTCTTCTGGATGTGTAACATTCACAACACACACCTACATTCACATAGCAGCACATCGCCCACGACAATGGACATTCCTGCATGAACACTGTGTACGGTATGTCTGTATGACCACTGCATATATCACTGGTAGCCACCAGCATGGCTGCCTACAACAGCAGTGTGTATCCTGTGCAAACATGGGTTACACCAGTCACAACACACCTGTGTCAGATGGCCCTGTAGTGGGTGACAGTGCAGTTCCATACATCATGTAACAGTATACATCGCGCACCAGTATGTTGCAGACATGTGAACGGCTGTGCTAGTCGACATATGCACACATGACACATCACCTGGTACACCGTGTCTGCCTTGCCACCTGCTATTGTGACCACCCTGTGATGACATTGTACGGCCCACATGGACTGGGACATGTGATGGCTCAATGGTGAATTAACCCTCCAGGTGTGTGTCTAGCCAGGTGTCCAGTAGCCAGTGGTCTGCACGCAGGGATAGTGTACATTGGCCTACTCTGTCACTGGGACTGTTGACTATGGTCATACTGTAGTTATGCAGGCATGTGGTGTTTGTCCAGTCTGATAGTCGTGTTCAACCACACTACCGTGGCACACATGACCTGTGGACATCTGCCTAAGGTGTGCAGCCCACATGTACATCTTCACATGCTATGCTGCCTGTGCAGCGGTGTCACATGTCTGTCTCCGGCAGGGCTGTCACAGGTAGGCACAGCATGCAGTGATGTGTGACAATGCTTACACCCTCCACTGTGTTGTACACAAGCACTGCACACACAGTACAGCACACATGTCATTTATCTGCAGTGCCTGGGACCTGCCTCCATGCCCTACACGGCACACCTGCCAGTCCAGATTGTACACAGATCATACCTCCCAGGCACATACCTGGACTGTAACACACACGGGTGGGTGGTTCCCACACCACACAGTGATTTACACACATACTGTATATTCCCAAGACACATTGCATCATAGGTAATCCATGTTCAGATACCCATGTTCGTGACCGCCACGCACATTGTGACACGCGACAGTGAATACACTGTACACCACAGGTTACATGCTGGTCGTGTTGGCATACTGTACATTGCACCTAGGACAGTTGCTACTGCTATGTATTGACAGCAACACGCCCTTCCCTAGTATGGACTCCCATGTACCCACACATGCTTGGCCATGCAGTACGCATAGCTGGGTGACACATTACACGACACATACCATACCTACACTACCTCGGCATGCACCAAACCTCCATGTGTCTGTGTGCTAGGCCTACACACATCCCCCCTCTGTTTGCTGAACATCCATGCTTCTCATCCCTGCTAGCCACACCCTAAACACACAACCATAGCAGCATGCATGGTACATACACTCTACAGCCGGTATTACTGACATCCACTGACAGAGGTAGTTGATGGCATGGCACCCGCACGATGGACAGTCTACGTGCCTATGCCAACACTGATCACAGTGCACTTCTGCTACATTTACACACTGGTAGGGACCATGCTATTCCACACAGAGACATGGTGGTACTGGCCTTTTCACAGACGCCACAGTGGTATTCCTGTTCCATGCACACGTGCTGTATGGGCACATGTGCAGGCTGTTGCACGGTAGTTATGTTCACCTGTGTGTGGTGTGTCACTTGACAGTCATGGTGTGTCCTCATGGTGCATGACATACTCCACAGCTAGCTACCTACACATGACTGCCAGACATTGCAGTGTGGGCCCTCACGCAGTGTGGTGGTATGTCTCTGCTGTTTGACTACATCCACATTCAATGCAGCATACCACAGTCATGCAGGCATTGCCAACACAGATGTTGCTGGCATCGTGCCTGCCAATGGGGTACCTACCAACAATACACACTCTCACTCACTACAGGGTTCCAATCCTTGGCTGGACATTGTATTAACCCTGTGGACACATACATAGTACTGCCATGCACATGTTATGTCCGGGAACACAGTCCCAATGTCACCTCCAATCGCCGTAGTTGTTGTATCCCGCCAACCTGGCTGTTACATGTCTCTGCAGCAGCACACTGCATTGACTGCTAGCCCATTCATGTACGCTGTGTACCCTGACCACCACACTACCACATCTATCACACTACACATGGGTGGTACTGCATTGCACGTATGGGGCTGCATTTGTACACCCATGACTGGGCCATTCAGTATGGCACTGGGCCACATCTTGACATACATGCTTCACACACTCATTGACTACCTGCATGCCTTTACTGGCACCCTTGTTGGGCTTATGTGCGCCACAGCACACCACATCCCATGCTGGCCACCTGTCATACTATTGCATGGGTGGTTGGGGTGGTACAGAGGGTATCACATCAGACATGATCCGCTTCAGCGCCATTCCACTTTATGCTATTGCCAATGTACACATCCAGCATCACATCGCACTTATGTCTCGGGATGTTACGCCATGTGCCTCCTGTACAGGTCACACAGTGGTGCAGGCATATCATGCTAACTACAACAAGTCAGGGACGTGTGACATTGCACAGTCCTCAGACATGTGGCCCCTCATGCTCAGTATTTGCATACGATCACTACCTGCTGTCACACAGTATTGTCCATGCCTACATATACCACATCTACATACCTGGCAGCATTCTAGCTCATCCTACTCATATTGCTAACAACCATACAGGTGTCAGTGTGGCAGATATATCATGTAGATATCATTGCATCAGTTACATCACACATAGTGCATACACATCACCTTTGCATACTGACAGTCATGCGGTGTGTATCACATGGATACTGTCCCTATACAGGCATATCACGTTGTACATGGTTGATGTACACACACATGCCCCACATGGTGCTGTGGTTGCCATATTCCACCATGGCGTGGGTACACATGTGCAGGACCACGATTTCTGGACCGTATGTCTAGCTGATACCTTGGGTGCCCTTGTACCTGTGCCATACACACATGTACACGCCGGCAGTGTTACAATAACACATGTGTGGTGTACCTTACACAATGGATACAACGTTACATGTCTCAGTATAGTCATGCTGTGATCTCTACCCGGCTCAGACAGTTTACATATGCAAATGACAGTCATGTAACACATCTGTACTCACCTGCATGCCACTAACACAGGGGTGTAATCTACTCTGCCATGGGCCATGTTCTCCGCAGTACTGATGCATGTAGTACTCCTACATGGCATTTGCAGTGGGCAGGGTGGGAGGAGCAGTCCTGCATGTGTGCACACATGCCACATTGCTCGGCCGGCGCCTGTGTGACATCCACAGACTGGACACACACCGTGCTGTGGGACATAGGTCCTGTGCACATCCCACAGGGGCACACTGTGTCACTAGTCATGTGATAGCTCCCTTGCTGGTAGGGTGACACAGACCCATGGTACCACCACAGCGGACGAAATGTATAGACATACAGTTGACATCCACTTCTGCCGCTCAGTGGACACTACCATGGGGGTGTCACTACTGTGTACATTGAAGATGTGTTTACACACGGCCCTGCTGGACATCATTGTGGCACACATTGCACCTGCTACGGAACGCTTGGACATGGTTACTTGCCGTTCCCTCCATTTCGGTACCTATTCTGCTACTACATTGTCCCATATGTGCAGGCCATACATATCTTGTTTATGTACATAACATTAGGCCATCCCTCCATCATGCATGCTATGCCTGTGATACTGTCTATGATTTCTGAACATATCCATCATGACAGCTTTGCATTACACATAATTGACATAGTCACCCCTACTGCGTGGGATACGTGCACGTGCGCACATTCCGTATGACATCGACGGTATATGCCCATGCACATGTGTGCTGTGACACTATACATACATGTCCTATCCCCTGCTGTGGCACTTCATTGTTGGATATCCACTGCCAGCATCAGCGTGGGTGGTGGCATTGTTCTGTGTTTGAAATCCCTATGGCAGACCTGGGGTAGGGTTACCACCTGTCCCACTTTGCAAGGGACAGTCCCTCTTGGGCAGTTGTGTCCTGACAAAACATATTACAAATGGCAAATGTCCTGAGATTGTAGGACATAATTATGTCCCATTTTTATGTAAGAGTTGCATAACATAGTTATTTATGTATGTAAATTCCTAAATGTTACAAGACACACAATAAGCAACTAAACTGCTACAAGACTACGCTTTTATTTAGGCAAAAGAGTAAAGTTCTACCCTTTGTACTGACCATGGGTATGTGTCCACCTGTAACATCTGATGTGTGTCCCAAAATGTCCCACTTTGGCCATTTGAAAAGGTGGCAAGCCTAACCTGGGGTTATCCCGGTGTGTACATGTTGTCCCACTGCTGTGCACACGCTGTCCACAGTCGCTGGTATGCTGCGCCGCTTAGCATTACATAACCAACTTTCACCACTCTCTGCCTGATGGACAGGTATCTTTACCTACACACACCGCTCACATACTGTACAGATTCGCCATACGTATCATGCGCTACACAACAGTACATCTCGTGGGTTCGACATACCTTTCCGCCTTTGGTTCTGTATTCATCAGTACTTGCTTGCTACTCCTTCTTTGTATTCGTATTTGTTCGGTATGAACATACGGTTTGAATATCCAGGAGTCTTCCTTATATTCGCCGTCACCTGAGGCATGTGGGTTCATCACGCCAATAGCTGTTCCTCGGTGTGTACTTATGCGCATATCACCGTGATCCCTCCATTCAGACAAGCTACGCCGGCACTAGGCCATGGTTCATTCCTCGTGTGGCCGTTGGTTATTTGCAATACCTTCGTGAGGATGGTATGTATTGTATCATGTTTGTGTGACTGCATCCGCTATGTGTGGTGTCAGGTACATTTCGCTGTGGTGTTAGCCGTGGATTGTGTGTGTTGGGTATGGTATTCTGTTCGACATGTGGGTCTCCGTGTCCTGGCGGCGCCTGTCGATGGCGTTGTGCATTCAGATGTGTAACATAGCTGTTATATTCCTGTACACAACGGATGCAAGGATGCATCAGCTGCTGCTAGTGTTTCCCACGCCGCTTGTTGTGGCTATGCCGCTGTCATTGACTGCCTGTATGTTTTGCTACGGTTTTAGCTGTTATCCCTTTGATATGTGCGATGGGGTATATCTGCGGATGTGGGTGACGGGTACGGGTGTGGGTCTTGCATTTATACATACAAGATATGCTTGTGTGTGTGGTGCATCCCTGCTTGGGGAGCTGCAGGTTACCTGTCTGTTGTTCTGGGAATGTTTGTTTTGTTGATGTCGTGTGGTGTCGGTATCGCCTGCATGTGTGCTTCCTGCACGATTCCTCCTTCACATCGGTTATATATCTGCGGATGTTCGTCCGCGCCTACTATCCATTGGCATTTTGTCACTGATAGTTACGGTGATTGTGGTCCTATACTTGGGACGGCCTGTATGCTACCGTAGCCTCCTATTCGTGGTGCCGCTTGCTTACTTAACGGTCGTGGAACACACAGCGGTATTTACGGACCGTAAGTGTTCACGATCGGTGCCGGATAGCACATTCAGATTTTCGCCGTACATGCCTGATGCTGTGTAACGTTGCCGACATATCGTGTTGAGTCTACCTTATGGCCGCCATACATACGGTCATGGTTTGTACATGCGCCCTTTGCATCTCCTGTTGGCTATGGCCCTGTGGTACATTCTGGGACATTTCCGCTTTGCATCGCTTTTACGCCGCCACGTGCATAGCCACTGAGGAGATGTCAGTACTACTTTGTGGGTACTGCTGTACATACGCCTATGGTTCCTGTACTGTATGCCTACGCATGTTATTACACTCCGCCTGTGACATGTCATCTACATACACATTTTACAGTGGCACACACATTACACACACACAGCGGAACACACGACAACCTCACCTCACACATACACATATTGCCGCCATGGCTCTCAACCTTCTATTTCCAAAATGAGGAACACACACATTAGTAATGTGGAACAAATGGGCATAATGTGGAACACATAGTAATGGCATAGTAACAACTTCAGCTAAGTAGGTCATAGGATGATTAAAATATGCTGATTTACTTACAGTGAAGAACCTTTAATGAATTACTATGATTAATTTCTATTTACCAGGATGTCATTTAAATACATTCCTAACAATGGATGTTTGACAGACATTTTCAATGTGGAACTTTGAGGAACTGCGAGGAACATGAACTGTTTTACACCCCAAATGAGGTACGTTCCTCATAATGACGTACACTTCACTGGTATGCTTGCCGCTTTCACACCGACGGTTGAACACAATACCTACTTTGGCCGCATCACCGGCGGCGGCGTGTATCTCCGCACTCATATCCTATGGATATGACACGCACATATCCCGTTACTGTACCGTGGACTGGTGATCATCCCGACACGCGGATATGTATTGATGCAGGTTGACATTTCCATGGCTGGCGTTACCTGCTCTGCCCACCCTCCCGGATGATCGGGTTGTCGGTCACTATGTTTACTATGTGGAGATTTCGCATCTTACTTATCTGTGAACTTGCATCCCTGGGTTCCATATTACCCTGTTGTACTTTATATCTGTGTATGCATACATATATTTCTACATGTGTACTGATATCTATTTCCGTATCTGTGTATGCACATAAGTACATATGTGGTCGACTTGCGGCGATAGTGGCAGCATACGGCCACGCCCTGTGCTGTAGAACCGGCGCGTGAGGTGTTGGCGCTCCATGCTCTGCTGGCTATTGGGTGTGCAGTGTTTGGGCGGTGCCTTTGTTGGAGTCACACATAGGTCCGGCCATACGGTACACATTACGGGCGGACATGTTTGTGTGGCGTCCATTTCACTGTGTGTGCAGGTAAGGAGGTGTCAGTCCATGGGGCCTACACTGTCAAAGTATGTGCTATGCGTTCCCTCTTTGCCAGGGCATAGGCATATTGGGTACGCCTCCATCTACCTACTGGGGCTGGCACAGCGTGTTCATGGCGCTGAACGCCCTGTGCCTGTGCTTGCCTTGGCAGTTGTGGCGGGCTTGGTGGCCCTACACCATTATGTCCCTGCAGCAGCTGTTTCCGCAGAATCATATTGTGTAGCATACAACATACTATGAATATGTGGGCACATGTGCCTGGAGAGTACTGCAAGGCTCCACCGGATGTATCCAAGCACCGGAACCGTGATTTCAAAATCCCAAACACACGCTCTATGATTATTCTGGTTTGTGCATGTGCCTCATTATGGCGTTCTTGCATGTGTGTGTGTGTGCATTTCTGATGGGTGTCATCAGCCACGGCTCCAGTGCATAGCCAGCATCCCCCACAAGGTGACCTTGTGTGATGTCCCCCCTGGTGAATACCTGATACAGCTGTGAGGCATGCCAGATATGGGAGTCGTGGAAGCTTCCAGGGCTGCCAGCACACACATCCATGATAATGCCCTGCGCATTGCACACGACCTGGCAATTGATGGAGGGGTATCCCTTGCGGTTTATGTAGCGTGTACCCTGCTCCCCGGGCGGTGACTTGATTTCTATGTGCGCACAGTCGATTGCACCCAGTACCTCTGGTATTGTGCCACACGGTGGAAGCGGCGATATTGCTAGCCAACTCCTCCTGAGATCTGGGGAAGTTTATATACTCATGGGCATGTCGTAACATGGCATCCAGGAACTGGTGTAGTACCCTAGATGCTGATGCCTGTGAGATACCCATTATATCCCCGGTTGGCCTTTGAAAGGTACCTGTAGCCAGTATTCGCAAGCTCACACATACCTTTGTGTCCACTGGGATGGGCTCCCTCTGTTGTCTCTTGTTCTCAGGCGTGGCGGCACAGCTCCACTATTTGCTGTAACGTGTCCCTGTCCACCCTGTAGCACTCTACTATCTCCAGGTCTTGCAGCCCCTGGTAGGTCACCCTTGGTCTGAACACTCTCCTTCTCCTGTGAGGCCTACGGTAGTTGTCGGCACCGCCCTCCGCAACTCCGTCTGTCTCTGCCACATACCTATGCATCACGGCCACGGCGGCACCCACCATATACATATTAAAAGTTCCCCGTGTGTTTACACCCCACGGTGCGGCATTTGGGAAATCGCTGTGTGTTGTGTGCATTCACACTTTATACTGTTGTGCTGTATACCCGGTGATGTCATTGGGTGTGTCTGTGCAGCCGTATCCATGGATTATTTTCGGTGTTTTACGGTTGCAACTGCAACGGTATTGCCTTTAGTGTTACATTACAGTTGCCTGCATTGGCTTAGCTTTGCATCTTACATTACTGCATCCTGCAGGCACATGGCATATGATGCATTTTATCTGCAGCCGCAGTTATGCTACCTCTGTACTTGGCTGTGCTATTTCGGTTCTTTGTTCTTTGCATTTCTACTACATCCCCTACTATCTTTGCATTCATATGCCTCCCCTTTCCCGTTATGCAGGAGTCTGCATACAGAGTTGTCGGCTGCCGCCATTTGCCCTTCCTGGATTGATTGGTGTTGATTGCTCATTACGGCTCCAATTACACTGCTTCCGCATTTCCTCATATTCTCCGCATTACCTTCCTATATCCGTGGCTGTTGACGGGGAGGCTGTCACATGACTGTGTTGGGGAACATAGTCATCCTCGTGCACATGCATCTGTGCGCGCATTATGTACTCTCAGCGCATCTATTTCCTCACATGCCGTCCTGCTGCTGTGATGTGCATTGTACAGCCCAGGTTTGATGGCCTACAATATGCTTCCTCCTACAGTGGCACACACCTCTGCGATTGACATGTATCTCGTAGGCCACTCCTCGGTGTAGTACCACTGCGCCGCTTGCTCCATCCTTACACCGGCGCCAGCTTTGCGATTCACTATTATCTGCCTCATTTGCATGGCATTGACTGCTAATACATGGTTACGGGCGCCAACACTCCCACCACTCCTTGACAACCCTTGCGCTGGGGTTGGGCTTTCCATACATACTATGGTGTGTGGTGGCTGTACAGCTGATGTGTATTATACAGCTCTTTTAGGACATTGTCATATTATTTCATTGCTTTGCACCTTCTGTACACATATCCGGGGTTCTGCTGTGGTTTCTACGCATATGACAT
>NC_056726.1:21205993-21275993 GCF_019279795.1 Protopterus annectens | reverse complement strand
TTACCAACACAAACAAACTGGAACAAATAGTGCACACTCCAATACAAAGGATCAAATGTAATAGACCTAGCGCTGAACAACATGGGAGAGCATTGTAATGCCTGTCTTTCACCTCCCCATGTCACATGCTCATTGGTAAAGTTGGACCACAAAGCTGTCTCCTTCAAAATAAAAATCAGCCCATGAAGCCCAACTAAACCCATAGCAGTTAGGAACTATTCTAAAGCAAACTACATCCTATTAAGCAACTGTCTCTCAAAATTCATGTCTCCCCAAATCCCGAGAATACAGCTACCTATGCAGAATTATTTACAGAAACTCTGTACAAACATGTAAATGGCTGCATTGAGGCTGCCATACATACCTACCAGAAATAAGCCCAGATCTAACACCAAAATCAATCCCAATTGGTGGAATCCTTACCCTAACAGGGTGTATAACAAACAAAAAAAAGTCATTGACAACATCAAAAACAACAACTCTCATAGAGACAAGAGCCCTCTGATTCAACTGAGCAAGGAACTAAGAGGTATAATAAAGTATAACAAGGCCAACTATGAGGTCAGGATCGCCCCCCAGGCTAAGGACAATCACAAGACCTTCTTCAACTGTGTCAGCAACATTAATGGTAATACTCAGCAATGCGCAGAACTGGTGGTAAATGGCACAGCCTTCACTGACCAGGGTGACATAGCAAATCTACTGGATGATAAATTTAGCTCTGACTTTGCCCCCTATGTCCCCACTCATTACCCCCTGTGAAATCTCTTCTAGCATATCCCCCCAACTATTAACAGGGAGCAGGTCCTGGTGGTGCTCTCTAAGGCCAAAAACACTGTTTCAGTGGACCTTAACAATATCTCTGGTTGCCTGGTAAATAGCCTGATGCATGACCTAGCAGGACCACTTGAGGCACTCTTCAGCTACAGCCTCAAAACAGGTTACATGCCAGGTGACTGGAGGGCTACAACAGTCATTCCTCTTCCTAAGGGTGGACCCTCAACAGTTCCCATGACATACAGACCCATCAGTGTTGTTGTTGTGTCTTTCGGCTTTTCCCAGTTAGGGGTCACCACAGCGGAACTCCAGTCAGCTAATGATTGGCAGTTGATTTTTACGTGCTGAGTTGCCAGCCCTAATGCACAACCTTCAACGAAGGTATGCCCATTCATGCATGTCTCCATGCAGTAGACGCTCTAGCTGAGAGTCGAACCGGACAGCGTCTTACTGTGAGGTGACAGCGCTACCGCAGCACCACCACCGCGAGATACAGACCCATCAGTGTGACAAGTCTAATATGCAAAGCCATAGAATAAAATATTGTGGAAATGATCAACAAGAAAATTGGCAACCTTCAGACACCAGATCCATCCCAGTTTGGTTTTATTAAGGGAAGGTCCTGCCTACTCAATATGGTAGGCTTCTTTGAGAGGGCCACCAGGGTTATGGATGAGGGGAAAATGTGCACACCACCTACCCTGACCTGGCCAAGATGTTTGATACAATATCCCACTCAGGCATTGTTGACAAATTCTCAGAACTAGGAATAAATCCCGACATAATTCACTGCATTGCTGGATGGCTCACAAATAGGACCCAAGAAGTCAGGAATGGTGAGACCACTTCCACCAGGAGACCAGTCACCAGCAGGAAACCCCAGGGCTCTGTGTTGAATACTCCCCTGGCTGGCATTTACTTCTCAGAAGTCAAGGCTAATGTCAAAGGCCTCTGGCTCACCAAGTTCACAGGTGGCTTTAAACTGGGAACTATCATAGATTCCCCCCATCACACCAGCATCCCACAAGAGGGTCTGACCCAAACAAATGGCTGGTGTCAAAGCTATGGAATAAAATTCAACACAAAGAAGTGCATTATAGTTCCCTTTGCAAAATTGTCTACCTAAGCTAATTACTCTATCAATAAAACACCTCTAAGAGTTGACTCAATAGTTAGGGATCTAGGAACATATGTAGACAGTAATCTGACCTTCAACCAACGCATAGCTGAGATAGTAAGAAAATAATTCTATATCATTCAGCTCATAAGCAAGGGTATGGTATCTATGTCAGCCCTTATCAGACCAATCACTGAGTATAATGCCCCTTTTGGTATGTACCTAACCAGGCACTTGCAATAACTGGAATGCCCTTAAAGGTTCCTCACCAGGAAAATCCAGGGTATGAATACCCTGTCCTACTCAGATCACCTTAAGGCCCTATCTCTGTACTCAGTCAACTACAGGTTACTGAGAGATAATCTATGCCTAGTATATAAAGCATCTTCAGATGCAGCTCTGATGAATCTCTTGCAAATCTGCAAAACAAACAGCACCAGAAACACTAGATTTAAGGACCTGAACTTTGCCTGTGACATAATTAGAACATGCTGGAGAGACTGGTGTGTGTCTGAAAGGATCTCCATGCAACTGAATAAGCTCCCCATCTATGTCAAGCAGAGTTCATCCCTGACCATATTAAAAAAAAAAACTTGATAATTAGATGGGAAATTGCAAATGCACTCCTGGTCTGGCCCCCATGTTTCTGATGGACAGAGGTTGACAGTAAATAAATTAATCCCAAGTAACATACCTCATCACATAACCCTTAGCTACACCCTTACTAAATATACCACAATATAGACATCCAAGGAACGTGGGTATAAAACTGGGTTGGGCTGCACAGCTAGGCTTGTACAGACCCTGGTGGTCTTTAGCCTAGTATAAACTTATTAGCCTTTGAACTTATATTCTTTTTTTATCAATCCACAAATCATTGGTCATAATCCACTGCAGCCAAATTATTGAACCTGACTCTGGAAATTTTCCTCCCAAGTGCTACCACAAATCTACGAGGGGTGGACAAGTCCTATCTTTCCCATACTAGCACTTGATGACCAGCAATCTATGAAACTGATCTTGTTAAATCTTTTGTGATACATCAAGACTGAAAAAGGTGGCTAGACAAAAAAAACAAGAAACATTTATATATATTTATTTATGTGTGTGTGTTTCTTTGTGCCCTGTACTGAGTCACTTTCCCGAGATTGGTAGAGTGACTTTGATGCCTTGTCGTTTGCTATTGCAACTCCACTCTTAGCGTCTTTGTTAGACAACCAGTACTCCTTCCTAACCTGGTCCATGTTTTCTATCTCCCACATTTTCCTGCTTTCCTTCTTTCTTTTGATGACTTTCTGTACTTCTGCATTCCACCACCAGCATTCCTTATGCACCTTGTTTCCATACCTGGCTCAGCCACATATCTGTTTTGTAGTTCTCTCACATGCTGTTTTGAGATTCTGCCATTCTTCTTTAATTCCTTCTATTTACTCTTTTTCCTAAAGTGCTAGAGCCATGAGTAATTCCATGAACTCTTGTGTTTTCTTTCTGTTCAGCTTCCAGGTCTTCAGCCCACTCTCTATTGACGTTAGGGCCTTCTCTGACCACTGCTTGCAACTGATTTTGGCAACCAGTAGTTTATGCTGTGGCCTTACTGTTTCAATGGGGATGACTTGGAAATCAGTGATTCTACTCCAGTGGCCTTTCTTTACTAAGAGGAAGTCAACTTGAGTTGAATGCTGGCCACTCTTCTATGTGATCTTGTGACTGTTTCTCTTGCTGAACCATGTGTTGGCTACCATCAAGCCATTTGTCTGGCAGATGTCTAGAATGGCCTTTCCTTCTTTTTTCTTGTTGCCCCACCCATGTGGATGCAGGCAGTCCTCATATCCTGTTCTGTCTTCATATATGCATTCAGGTCACCCATTATCAACACCAAATCATGTTTTCCTACTTTATCTAGTAATTCCTGCAACTACTTTCTGGAGGCACTCTTTCCTCACTATCACAACCCTGCTGTGGGGCATAGGCTGAGATTATGAATAGTGTCTTATCCTTACACTGGAGTCTGAGTTCCATGAGTCTGTCACTAATTCTGATGACATCCCTCACTGTCTTCTGAAACATCTACCTCATAAAAGTTCCCACACCATTTCTAGTTTGTTCTCCTCCTGAGTAAAAGACTCTGGATCCCAAGCCTGGATACAGAGGATGTCCAGCGTCCTCCTTACCATGTCATCCACTTCCAAGCTGCATTCTGTCAGTGAACCTAAAATGAGCATAGCAATGATTGGTTTTATGTCTAGCTTTCGCTCAACATATCTATCTCAGGTAATCCAAGCAGGGCAACTGTAGACCGGTCAGACAGTAGCTTATTGGATTAGTGCTGCTGGGCTTTATGACAGACACACACTGGCCAGTAGGGACACAAACACCACTCCCATTGTTAGCATGGGTGTATGCCAATTTGGTGACAATTGATGTGACCAAATCAACTAGAGCCATATTTTACACCATCAAGTGGCTAGCCCTCACACAGCATGCAGTCTGTGATCCATGTTCTCCTATAGTGAGGATACTGCACACCACAACTGATGCACAAATTGGATAGTCTATGCAATTCTTCCCCTTATAGGTACCATCTAGAGTCTGTGCTGCTGCCCACCATTCTCAATAGAGTTTAAGGTGAAAACACCCAGTATGTTTTTGGGAGGTGGGAGGAACCCCTCAGAGACACAGGAAGAACATGCATACTCCATATAGGCATTGGCTGGAGGTAAGAATCAAAACTTCTACCTTGTGAATGGGAGAGAAAAACCTTAACCATTATGCCAACTGGTCTCTCAGGCTGCAAGGTAAAGACAGAAAGATAAAGATTAGTCAGGTAGTCTTCAGAAGGGATGCCAGCAATGACTGTACTTCCAGCAGCTTCAGAGTGAAGAAAGCTGCCCTGGACACAGCCTACAATGCAAGAAAAGGAGGTGACCACCCTAGAAGAAGTAACAACACTTTGGAAAGCGAAGTTAGGAGAAAGCAGCATGCTCAAATGAGGTCACAGCAGATATGCTAAAGATGTTGGGTGAGATAGGGGAGAAATGGCTCATGAGGGTAACCATAGCAGTATGGAGAGAAAGGGATATCCCAGATGACTGGAGAATAATCATACTAGTGCCAGTGTTCAAGAACAAAGGGGACATTCACAACTGCGGGCAGTAAAGAGGTATCAAACTCCTGTCACTCCTGTCACATTGTAAGAAAGTTCTGAATTGATAATCAAATACGCAAAATAGTAGAAGATAAGATGGGAGATGAGCAGTTCAGATTCAGATCAAGACACAGTACAAACTGACCTGATGTTTGCAGTGGACAGATAACTGAGAAGCTAGAAATGAGGAAAGAGTCCAAGTAGGCATTCCTAGACTAGGAGAAAGCAGCTGACACAAACATCCTTCAAAAAGGTCTCACAGAGACAGATAACTGGTGCCAGTGCCATGGTTTAAAGCTAAATGCCAAAAAATGTATAGTCATACCCTTTGGCAAAAACAATGTGCCCACAAATTACCACATAGGCGGAAACCCATTAAGTACAGAGAAAGTTATTAGGGACCTGGGGACCCAAGTTGATAGCAATCTCTCCTTTGAAAACCACATTGCCAAAGTGGTTAGAAAGACCTTCTACATAGCCCATCTCATCACGAAGGGTTTCACATCTAGATCAAGAGAGGTAATCGTGCCCCTTTATTCATCCCTCATCAGGCCCATCATAGAATACAATGCCCCTTTTGGGATGTACCTTATCTGACACCTGCAGCAATTAGAGAGACCCCAAAAGTATCTCACCAAGAGGATCAAGGGTCTCAAACAGATGCCATATGCTGCTCGGTTAAAATAACTCCAGCTCTACTCAGTTGCATACCGCCTACTTCGAGGCGATCTATGCCTGACATACAAAGCTATGTCAAATCCAGAATTAATGGACATGCTCTACCTCAGTAAATCTAAATCCCTTAGAGCCACACGCTCGAGGGACTTGAACCTCAGCACAGAAATAAATAGAACTTGCTGGAGGGACAGGTTCATAACCCAGAGGCTCCCTTCGCTCTGGAATAGAATTCCAGTTCATGTGAGGCAGAGCACCTCACTGAATCTCTTCAAGAAGAATCTCAATAGGTGGATGGGGGATCGTAGGTTTGTCCCAGGGATTACTCCCGTGTCACTATTAGACAGAGGCACAGTAAACTAAACCTTAAAAAGGGCACAGTATACTCAAATCAAGGGGTGGTGTAAGCCATACAGAATCGGGCTAGGCTTATAATTGCCCCAGGGCAGATAGCCTAGTATGAACCTATGAACCTATGAACAAGGTCTCAAGAAAGCTGATTTGGCCAGTCCTGTGGTGGTTTGAAGTTCCAGAAACATTGGTAGAATTAGTGCAGGCTATGTTCAAAGACCCAGTGACTCAAGTACAAACAGTGTTTATCCTCACAGAAGGATTCCCAGTGGGAGTGGGTATGAATCAGGGTTCACCTGTGAGGCCACTGCTGTTAATATTGGTGATGTACTACATTAGCAAACAGTTCGGAGGGGACAGACCAACAAAGTTGCTGTATGCAGATGATGTGGTATTACAGCCAGACTCTAAGCAAGAACTTCAGCAAAGTATAGGAGAATGGAAAGGAAAATTAAAGGCACATGGGATGAAACAGAGTACAGATAAGACAATTGTAATGGCAGGATGGAGGGAAATCAGAAGAAGCTGAGAAATGAGAAAGAAGAGAAAATATTGGAACAGGTTAACAGCTTCAGGTATCTGGAAGGGTTGGTTGAGAAGAAGGGAAGTCTGCATGAGGAGGTCAAAGCTAGAATCAGAGGGGCTACAGCCAGCTGGCACAGAGTATCAGGGGCAGTGTTTGACAGAATGCCAAAGAAGCTGAAAAGTGAGGTGTACAAAACAGTAGTGCAACTAGTACTAATGTATGGTACAGAAACCTAGGCAGTAAAGGCAGAGCAGAGGTGGAAGGCAGAGGTGTTGCAGATGAAGTGTTTGAGATGGGTGGAAGAATGTACACTGTGGCACAGATGAATAAATGAGGACATCAGAGCAGAAGCTAAAGTATCTTCAATTGCATATAATAGGAAAGAAAACAGATTGTGGTAGTTTGGGCACATGTGCAGAAAAGCAGAAGACAATCTGGTGAAGAAGATTTGGGACAGACAGAGAAATGCAAGAGGAAATTATGGTATCCAGGAAAGAGGTGGATAGTTTGTGTGGGAGAAAACCTACGACAGACAGGCACATTTTCAACCTGAAGAATCATCAACACTCACCCAGCTGACATCTTCAACTTGAAATTCACATCACTAAAAAAAGCAAATAACTGAAGTTCTCCTTTTGCAATTACTTCACTAAAAAACTCTAACAACACAACCACAATATAGTGGCACTGTTACAGAAAGGATTTTTTGTTAGGTAATGTGTAGAGTGGGGTTAGAATTGTAATACTCAGAATTACTGCTTATTCTAAAAATTTCAAGGCAGAGTGACTGAAACTTTCTTTCAGTTGACATGTTGCCTGTCATAAATAGACTACAAAAAGCCATTTCTTCAGGCAGAAAATTTGTGCTCAAATTTAATTTCTTAAAAAACTAAGAACCAATAAGCTCCTTGTTTAATTCTTTTTTTTTTTTTTTTTTTTTTTTTTTTTTGCCATCATGTTTCAGCACTTTAAAACTACACAGTAAAAGGATTGCAAATTTTCAAAGAATGAGTAGGTTTAGTATCTCAGATAGAGGAAAAGCAGATAGCTGTAAATGACAGTGGGAAACAAAAAAGGTATGAATTCCAAGAGAATCAATAGGTTTAAGACCCCAGAAAGTGGGAAAGAATAAACACCATACACATGTTGGCATGTGAGTTTTCATGCAACTAAAATCTTAAACTATGATGACTAAGATGATGTAAGAACCAGTGAGAGACAGACATTTATGAAGAAAAAGTGCAGTGAGATAATATTCAAAACCAAGCTGTTAATCACTGAATAGCATACAGATGTCACATAATTTTCTTATATGTGACAATGTATGAATCATTTCGTAGGGAGGAAAGTACAGTCCAGGAAAAGGAAATACTACTTCTATGGCACAGTTGCACTTTAAGTGAACATGCAAGGGTAAATCGTTAATCAAGCCAGAGCTTCTGGAAAATAAGGATGTCAAAATGTTTGACCATTTAGGTGTGAAAGCCAGAAGATTCTGGCAAGAGACTTACAGTGGTGCTGCTCCAAGGGAGGAAAGTGCAGTGAATTTACATACTTTAGCTTCTTTCATATAATCTGTGGGCATTGGTAATAGAAAAGGCATATTCATATTCAAAAGAAAGAATAAATATTTCCCTTCCTGGGACCATTCCAGCCTCTTCAAGGAGCAAGTGACTCTGTTGGAAGTTCTGTTCTGACTTAATGTGTTGATTTTTTAGGGCTATTATCAGTGTAGGTAGCAAATGAGAATGCATATATAACCACAGACTGAGGTTTTTAAACTGGTTAGTAGTGTTTATGCCTTCTTTATCTGAGATGCAATCCTCCAATAGAAATGAGCTAGGTAAAGCCTAGCAGAGAATACAAACAGCACTGCTTCTACTTTGCCGGAACTGATGTTGAGACATATGCACTTTAACCATTTGTATATGATATAATTAGTAACAGCAGCACTATGTGTAGAATGATATGTGTAGGGTATAGCAAGATCATCTGCATAGAAATAACCACCCTTGTCATAGGTGACCCCATTTTGAGACATCTCAATGCACCACTCTCCAGCCTTTGCAAGAACAGGGTCACAGTCAGTGCTTATCAGGTTCCAGGATATGCCACATCACACAAGCACTCAAGCCCTTGCACTACAAGTATGTTATGGCATGGTCATAGCACTTACAGGCATAAATGATTTCAGATGCACCTTCCTGGACTATATGAAAAGAGGACATGATAGAGTTCTCAGCATATGTGTCTGAGACAGATCTGAACCTAGCCTTAAGCAGCATTTTACCGTCACCAAGAATAATACAGCAAAACAAATACAAGCTTATGGTCTTCAACAATTGTCTTAGCTTCTGGTGTAATTCAAGGGTTGGACATGAAGGAAATCCTAACTGCTCTATCAGGGATGGCTTGCAACTGTCGCCCAGGGTTTTCAAATATTAGTTAAAACCTTGTCCACCCCCACAGTGCCTTTTTTCAAGCAATGTCAGTCCTCAAAAGCTTTCAATATAACAAAACAGAATCTAGATTATGTAGAGGTATAAGGAGCCTTAACAAAAAAAAATTCCACTTCCTACAATCACTCTTTACCCTGGAAAATATTGATATATGCATCATCACAGAGGCTTGATTCAAGACCATTGAAGCACTCCATCAGTGCAGAGTTTCGATGTTTACCACATGTTCAGGCTCATCACACTAGATGGCGACACTAAAGGAGGAGGTGACTTCCTATTTGTAAAAAGAAAAAAGCACTTCACCTTCAGACTACCTAGACAAGATAATGATATGGAACTCCTCCATGTTCAGATTGCCATTAACAAGACCTCTTATCACTTCATGGCTAGCTACAGAACCCCCCTGTGTGTCTCCCTCAGCCCACAACTCCCAACTAATTAATATGGAGTCTTTTAGCATTAAGCCAAACACCATTCTTCTAGGGAACTTCAACTATGCCTGCATTAACTGAGAGACTTATACATCCTCTAACATGTATGACCAGTAAGTCTGCACATCAACCATGGGAGATAAAATCCTGGACTTGGTCTTTAACAATATGGGACAGCTCTGCTCCCCACCAAATGTAACTCCCTCCAATGTCAAATCAGACCACAGATCAGTCGCATACACCTTAAGACCAAATCCAGAAACATCCTCCTATCCTGAGAATTCAAAAATTATACTAAGGCTAATCTACTGAAAATGAGTGAAGGCCTTGCTAAATTCAACATCCCCTTCCAACTCAATGACCCCACTGCTTATGGGGAATCCCTTACTACCAAATTATATCCACATGAGAATAGCTGCACAGATGCATCTGTGCCCTCTCCAAAGGAAATACAACACCAAATTCAAAAATAAACCCCTATGCTGTAACTGAAATAGAAACTAGTTCTATAACAAAAAAAAATATTTGCACGTAAAAGTAAATGCAACTCTCAAGAAGCAAAAAAGCTTTTTTCTAAACTTATCAGGGAACTCTGGACCCTGATCAAATCAACCAAATCCAGATATAAAGTAAAAATAGCCATCGAGACAAAGAATAACCACAAAGCCTTTTTTTAAATATGTTAAAAACCTTAGAAACAATTCCCAACACTACACAGGCCTAACAGTAAATGATATCACATATTCAGACCCAGAGGACATAGCTCTAACTTCACCCATTCTTCCCTCCTACATTTCCCATATCTCTTAACTGCATTACACCCTTTCCTCAAATCTCCCATAAAGAAGTCTTCAAGGCAGTCTCTAAGGCCAAAAGCACTGCTTCTATGGGTCCGGTAACATACCAGGCTGCTTAGTGGATAGCCTGAAACAGGACTTGTCTGTCTACAGAGGCTATTCAGTGTAAGTCTCCAAACAGGCTTTGCACCAGATGAATTAAGGACAGCAACTGTCATCCCCTTGCACAAAGGTGGAGTGTCAACAGACCTATGAAGTTGCAGACCTGTAAATATGACCAGACTCACCTGTAAGGCTATATAAAGGATCATTATGGAATTAATAAATAAGGACATAGGTAACCTACAAACTCTTGACCCAAGACAATTTGGATTTGTCAAGGGCATATCCTGCCTACTTAACCTGGTTGACGTCTTCGAGGGGGTTACTGAAGCAATGAATAAGTGTAAATTAGTAAACACCACATAGCTAAACATAGCAAAGGCATTTGGCACCATCCCACATGGTTCCCTATTATGCTGTCGCAGACACAGGTTGTCGTATGCGTCTTTGTTGAACAGTAAAGCACGAAAAGTTAAAATAGTGAAGCGGCTGTTTAGCGAATTCTTTCCCTGGGAAAGAATTTGTTTGACTGCTTTTGGTACTTTGCCTTTTTGGCACTGTAGTGCAATCTCGGAGTTGGTATATTTAAGTAGGTGGAGTGTGGGGGCACAGCCCCCCACATTAAGTAATGTTTTACTGTTGTTTTTTTGTTTCGGAACAGCGATTGTTTTCCATTGGAAAATAATCACTGTTCTGAAGTTTCACCATTGTAAGCTTTCGCTTATATGGGGTCGATTATCTGTCGTTCGCTCTTCTGAACGTGCGATATGATACTATAGACCCTCCCACATTTGGGTACCATAGCTAAACTATCCCAGCTAAATGTTAATCCCTAAGTAATTAGCTGGATAGCAAACTGTTTCACACATAGAACCCAAGAAATGAGGATGTGCTGCCAAACTTCCTCCAACAGACCCATCACTAGTGATGTGCCCTAGGGTTCAGTCTTTGGGCCACTTCTCGGAGATCAAAGCTACTGTTAGGGATTTATAGCTGACCAGGTTTGCAGATGACTGTAAACTTGGTGCCATCATAAACTCCCCAGGTGACACCTGATGTCAAAACCACGGACTAAAATTATTTGCCAAGAAATTTGTAATAGAATTCTTCAGCAAGCAAGGCATTTCTTGTAACTATCATACTGACAACACACCCCTAAAAAAACTAATCAGGTAGTTAGAGACCAGGGAACCTATGTAGACAACGAACTGTCCTTCAATCACCACATATCCACTGTTGCAAGAACAGTCCTTTTTTATTGCACAACTTGTTATTAAAGGTATGGTATCCATCTCCAGGGATGTGATCATCCCACTGTATTCTGCACTCCTCAGGCAGATCACTGAATATAATGCCTCCTTCGGAATGCACCTGTCCAAACATCTGACAAAACTTGAATGCCCATAGTGTTTTCTTTCTAAGGAAATCAAGGGCCTAAATCATAAAAACCATGCAGATTGTCTCAAAACCTTGTCCCTCTTCATGGTGCCACATAGGCTACTGAAAGGTAGTCCCTGTCTCATGTACAGAGCCTGAACAGACTCTATCCTGTCAGACTTACTGCACATTCACAAATCTAATGGGACCATAAACACCTGTTCAAGATACCTCAATCTCTTTTGCAACATAATTTGAACATGTTGGAGGGATGCATATTTATCACAGACAATGCCACATCTTTGGAATCACCTTCATCTCCACATAAAGCAAAGTACTTCTCTTACACTATTCAAACATGAGCTGGATGAATGGATGGGTAACCACAAATTTACCCCTGTTTTAGCACCCTTATCCCTCATGAATAGGGGCAACATGTAAGTATTCTGCTTGTCTCTGGGTTATTTGTACTTAAACTGTATGGGCTAAAAACTTAATGGGAATGCATGGCAAGGACTCTAAAGATCCTCATGGATCAATAGCTTAGTAAGTACCTATGAACCAGTGAAGATCAAGTTAGCCAGGTCTGCGGTGTAGACAGGTGAAGTTCTGACTATAAGGAGACTACACACTCTGGAGAAACCAGCTTGGGATGGACAGGGTGTATCTAGAGATGGTAAAGTGCATCTGCCTACAATAAGGCAGGGCAATGAAAATGACACTACTCAGGGAGAGAGGTAAGTCTTCTGTCCTGTATGTCCATTGCACACAACCCCTTGGGAACTACTGAGATATATGTAGATTGCCAAGACTTTAAGTTGTAAAATCCCTGATAAATCACAGGATGACAGCCTCAAGTAACAAGTGCTTTCATATGGCATGGAAAACAAATTAGAGTTAGCCCTTACCCCATTTTGAAACAGATGGGTAGATGGCCATTACAGTACAATGACTAATAGACACAGGGAGTAAAAAACATACAAAAAATATATAAGTGGGAACTTGAGCTTCTTACTTGTTAAACTAATAAACGGTGTAAACAGTAGTAGAGAAAGAAATGAACATTGAAAAATCCCCATTGGGGTAAGAAGAAAGTAGTGATAGGCATTTGATCCCTTGCATTCTAAAGGATCCTCTTCATCCTAGATGCCTGCTACTCCATTCTTATTTTTGCGATCAGCTTGTCAGTCATGCACCATTTAGAATTCCAGAACTATCATCCACCCTTAGAAATTGCCTCTGCCTTTCCCCAGCTTTGTATCAGAATGCTTACATTCAAACAGGCACATTCTATTTCAGTTTATTTTTGCTGATGCAGAGTACAGAAGTCTCTGTGAAGCTGCTTTTTACTTAGTCTAGGTTCTGAAATGGTTGTTTATACAGTTTATAATGGAATAAAACTCTAGTGTAGTATTACAGTTGAAACTGCAGTTGGAGTTCTTTGACAACCCACGAAAAGGGTTTAGAGGGCAGTGAGAAGATACAGTTTGGTAATTTCAGCAGCTGCATTGCAACACACTCTCCTGGTGTAGCAGCTTTATTTCTTTACATTAACCACTTTCATTGGGAAAATGTATTACTTTTTATTCACATGGTTAGGGATATTCATTTGTCAGTCAAGCATGCATCTTTTTTATATGGGAAATGATGTTATAAGTTTCTAAATGTAGTATTTATCATTTTTAATGTATGCATAATGCCATCCAGCTTTGATTGATTTTTTATTAAAGAAAAGTGAAATTACTAATTATTTTAATTTTAACTCTCCCATTTCTGTGTTTATTAATTACATTTTCTTCTGAAGAAAATATTCAAATATTTAAAAGTATCTTTAACAACTAGTCAAATCAAACCTGGTTGAGAAGGAGGTATGAGCCAACAGAAAGAGAAATAGTGTGATGTTAATTCTGAAGATAAATTAGACAGATTTAAGATATGAAGAAAATCAATAGAAAGTAAAGAATGTGAAGTGAGAAATGACATATTAGATTAAAGTCACAGTACTTTTCCATTATTGGGGCAACGCTTGTAATGCGTTAGCAGGCGCACACAATGATAGCACAGCTGTTAGGCCTGAACCAGTTGTTTTGAAACAGACCGTGCTCCTAACTATCATTGTTATCAAGGCTAACTTCACTTAAAAGCACTGTTATGTTTTTATTTGATGATAATGTTATCTACAGTACTTTTCCGTTATGTGTTTGGATGTTTGACTACCAACTCGCACTGTGCAGCAAGGAAAGTCTTTCCATTTAACACATTTTTTGGCTTCGAGTCTTTGTTAAGCCCTTTACAAAATCGAGATAACGATCTTATTCGCTTTCATATCTAAAGTATGAACTCAGCTGGATTACAACAGTTGAAAACAAGGCTTTCTATAGCTTTCTTTAACAAGCACTTCTTTTAGAAAAAAAAGACAACAAAATTCCCATTAAAAGTCTTAGATGCGGATAGTTAGAATTAAAATAATTCTCATCAGTTACAACTGTCACACACCCACCAGAAATAAAGAAGCACACCTATTTCCACTTTTAACCAGGTTTTGTTGCCAAATTCTGCTTAATCATACTTGTTATCACCTGTTTGTGCCATGCCTTTTAATAAACTTCTTTAATAAAGCAGTTCCCGCAGCATACTATGATTTAATTTGTATACCTTCTCTGTCATCGTTTTGGGTTCTTTGCAGTCTGGTGAGTCAAAGTTCCATATCTGAGCAATAATACAGCCATCGTTTGTTGTTAAAAATGTTCCTGACTTTCTGGCAAACTGCTTAACTAAATTGCATTTTCTAAACATACTGAAAACACCAGATGACTGCTTAGAAATTGCTTTAAGAACTGCTTTGGGGCTGACAGCTGTGAACATTGCGCATTAGAGCTGTTGCCCCGATAACGGAATGACTAAAATGTCTAAATGGAATGATAATTTTTATGACTAAAAGGAAGAGTTGCAAGGACTGTTGTTCATAGGTAAGTACTAGGCCAACTGCCTGTGTGGGCCATTTTAAGTAGTGTCAATTTCCTTCAAAGGTGAGAAGCAAACTCTGCGCCCTGTGTCTGGAAGTTAAAACACTTTAACCATTATGTCAGTCCCTCCCTTCTGTGTGAGCGTAGAATTAAAGCTAAGAGTACAGTGCTAATTTTAAGGGAAAGTTACTTTAGTGGTAAGAGAAGAAAAGGTGATGAAGGGAGACAGATGCAAGGAGGAACATGAGGAGGAAGATTACTAGAAGTTGGTTAAGTACTACTGGTTATGACAGTTTGATAATCAGAGAAAAAAATGGTAAAAAGACAGTTGTCTTCAACAGGGCTTTAAAAGTGATTTGACATGAAGGGAGAGGTGGAAGGCTCTGCAATGAACAAGAAATCTCCAAAATAATTGAGTGAAAGGCTGATTTTAGCTGAGAATGAATTGCTGATCACAGATTGCATGCTGGTATGTATCATTTAATCAGGGAATACACAACTGTGAAGTTCTTTGCATGAGACAAAATTTATTGAACCAGCCTTAGTTGTGACATAATGATATGCTGAGTGAGTTTTAGCAAGTGAATTTTTTTAAAGATACACATTGATGAGATGTGTACCACTCTATAGCAGGAAGTTTAATAATGTTATTGTAACAATGGCAAGAGTTGCACTAGTAAAGTGGACACTGGTAACTACAGTAGTCTTCAGACATCGATGAGACTTGGAAAAAAGGAAAGACCTGGTGTAATCTTTCAGAAATTATTTAACCTGGTAAACTGGTAAACCATGCCAGAAAATTCAAACTTTTACAAGGGACGGGGAAAGAACATCGGGGAAAATCAGGAATATCTTGTAAAATTAGGGATAGCTGAGAAGTATGATCACAGAAGACAGCAACACTACCTGCCCCTTCATGGGGCCTGTAACACCTCATTTTATAACTGGGAGAAAAAGTTTCAAGAGTTCGTAATGTGAAATTGTAGCCATATAACATTATACAGTGCAATAATATATTATGGGTTAAACCACTGCATATGGAATTAGTCTTTTTCACTGCATTTGTGGATCTAGTGCTTACCAATATGATGGACCACTGTAACACCCCCACTGTGAGGTCTTCCCTGGTGAGATCTGACCACAAATCAGTCTTATTCAAAGTAACTATCAAACCTGACCCCCGAACAGCAGCAACTAAACCAAAAAACTTCTCCAAAGCAGATTAAAACCTCTTATGGGATGATATAAATAGCTTCAGTGCACCTCACCCTTCAGATGGAGCTGGCCACTATGCCGAGTTCTACACCAATGCTTTATACAAACACCTGTATAACTGCATTGACTCGGTCGTGCCTGATAGGACCAAAACAAGCTTCTCAAGGAAGAGCAAACCTGCTTAGTGGACAACTGTCATCAACAGGCTTTACAATAAGAGGAAGAAATTGCTGTCTAAGAGTAAGAGGGGAGTGAGCCCTAAACTGAAAACATCCCCTCCTCAGTTTAAACAACCAAATAAGACTTCTTGTATAGACTTCCAAAGCAAACTTCGAATTCAAATTAGCTTCCTCATGTAAGGACAACCATAAGGCATTTGTTAGTTACATCTGTAACATAAAATGAAAAGCCTAGATTTGTGCCAAACTGGTAGTTAATGACACCACATATACTGAGTCTGTGGACATAGCTAACCTGTTGGCTGACAGGTTCTGTGAAAATTCACTCCCTACCACCTGTCCCCTACCTTGTATCTCTAAAGAGAAGGTTGTAAATGCCCTCTCTAAGGCCAAAAACACAGCATCTATGGGACCTGATAACATCCCAGGCTGTAGCCTACATGGGCTCCAACAAGAATTAGCAACACTATTTGGTACTCTTTTCAATCGTAGTCTAATCAGGATGGACACTGTTATTCCCTTGCACAAAGGTGGTGCTTCCACTGACCCTGGGAACTATAGACCTATTAACCTGACTAGCTTTATCTGCAAGGCCATGGAGTGAATCATCATTAACCTTATCAACAAAGATATAGGTAATCTCCAGACACTTGACCCTACTTGGTTTGGATTTGTCAAAGGGAGATCATGCCTGTTAAACCTGGTGGACTTCTTCAAGACAGCCACCAAGGTCATGGACGAGGGGAAATCTGTGCATACAGCCTACCTAGACTTAGCCAAGGCTTTTGACACTATCCTCCACTCAGGCATCATTGACAAACTCACCCAGCTAGGTATTAACCCTTATATCCTTAGATGGGTGGCATACTGGCACAATGATAGAACCCATATAGTCAAAATAGGAGAATCCACCTCCAACAACAGACTTATAACCAGTGGTGTTCCACAGGGATCAGTCCTGGGACCTCTACTGTTTGGAATCTATTTCTCCAAAATACAAGTAAAAACTAAAGGTCTGTGACTGACAACGTTTGCTGATGACTGCAAACTGGGAGTGGTTATAGAATCTCCAAATGATGTCAACATCCTACAAGAGGGTCTTACACAAACAAATGATTGGTGCCAAAGTCATGGCCTTAGACTCAATGCAAAAAATGTATTATCATCCCTTTTGGTAAGAGCGATGTTCCTGCTAACTACCACATCAATAGCAACACCTTAACTATCCACTCAGTGGTGAGAGACCTGGGCACACAGATTGACAGTGACTTTATCTTTGATCACCATGTCTCCACAGTGGTAAGAAGGGCATTCTATATTGCTCATCTCATAAGTAAGAGCATTGTCTCCAGAAAAAAAGAAGTTATAACCTCCCTGTACTCTTCCATCATCAGGCCAATAACTGAGTACAATGCCCGTTTTGGTATGTACCTTTCCAAGCACCTGCAGCAATTGTAGAGATCACAAAGGTTCCTCACAAGGAAAATTCTAGGCCTTCAGCATCTATCCTATATGGATCATCTGAAATCACTGTTAATTTATTCTGTTTAATACAGACTACTTAGAGGTGATCTCTGCATTGCATATAAGGCAATCTCTGACCCTGCTTTATTGAAAATGCTGCATATCCACAAGTCAAATGGTACACGGGTTACTCGCTCTAAAGACCTTAACCTGGTATGTGATGTGACTGGAGGAGGGAAATCTATTTCTGATTGCTTCTTTTTTTACAGATGTAACCCTGATTGTACCTTTTACAGAGATTATAAATAACTGTTTTCTCTGCTGGTGATTCATAACTTAATAACCTTACAGCAGGGCAAGTCATCTATGCTAATCAGAAATCCCTCAGAATCACAGCTTGGAGAATTTACAGTTAGCATCTAATAATGAGTTGTTCCAGGAGGATGTTTTATATACTTAGGAGTCTAAGAGGGTTTTATATACAAACTCTAATTTAAACAAATATAAGTAGTAGTATAAAGTAATGAAACATTTTTCTGTAGAGAAATTGTGTTTGTTTTTCTTTGTGAGGCTGGAATGGCATTTTAAAGTGCTTTTTACTGTGTTTTTCTGTCAAAAAAGTAACTTTTGTGGACTGGTAGTGTTTACTGGTGAGTACTGCTTGTCTTCCCTGGGAAAGCACACCACTTTTGGTTTGACCATAGAACAAACTGTCAGCTGTACAGCTGGTACTTCTTCCAGCCACAAAAAGAAAAAAAATTACGCAAACAGCCTTTGCCACCACAGCATGCTAGCAATTTGCCTCAGCCGCAGATGGTGACTCTGCTGTGGTCATTTGTTGTGCCTCAAACCACTCATCTTTTACCCCAGATAACACTGGTGTTAGCACCTACAGCCACATCTTCTGCGGCTGTTAAGGCACCCCCAGTGGGCAAGGGAGAGGCACTCATGTCGGTCCTGGGACTGGGAACATCTCCACTTTTGTGTCAGAACACTGTGCCCATCCCTGGGAAAGCAGCTGCTGCTATTAGTAACATAGTTGGACCCATTTTTCCTGTCAAAAAGAAACAGAAACAACAAGCATGTATCTACTCCTCAAATTTCATTGGATAGGAGTAGTTCACTGGGTCTGGCTCAGGGTTTAATACAGGCTATTGATTCTTCTTGTAAAATAGTTTCTGGTAAAAGAAAGAGGGGTTCCTCTTTTCCTGAAGCGATTCAAGATTCTGAATTTGAACAGAAAGATGCAGGGGTGGACACATTTTTTTCATCAGATTTCTGATTCAGACTTAAAGAAGAGCTCAGTTTCTGATTCTGCCTGTGGAGGTTTCTCTTTCTCTGAGACTGTTGCTAGAATATGCCAGTGTTTTCAGTGGGAGAACACTGAGGTTTCTTAGTCCCTCATATAGTACTATGAGTTGTTGCAGAAAGATTTTCCAGAACCTACACCCATTCCTCCTTTTCTGTCATCTTTAGAAGATGTTGTTTGTGTTACTGCCTGCAATTTTCCTGGTAGTCAGCTAGTTGTCCCTAAAAAGCAGACAAGGTGTACAAAGTTTCTTAGTCTTTTCAATTTTTATACAATATTCCCAAACCTGACCTATCAGCGATAGCTTTAGTCGATCCCACTGGTGCTAAGCACTTAGTTAATTCCAATTGTATTCTTTCTGATAAGGATGGGAAATTTTTTGATAGGTGTGGAAAAAAGTATATATTTCTGCAACTTTGATTTTCAGAATTTTGAATTGTCAGGCACATATGTTAAAGTATGTTCTGACAAAATATGAACGTATGAGGAATGTTTTATCTGCTGTTTTGTCTTGTGAGGAAAAATCTGCTTTAAATAACTTAGTTTCTTCTATTGCACAGATCACAACTCATTGTTTGCAGTGTGTGTATGACTGTTGATGATTCTTCCAGGGCTATGGCCATTGATCCTGTTTTGAGGAGGTTTGCATGGCTGCATTCTCAGAACCTCCAAGATGATGTTAAAAATGAGATTATTAATTCCCCCTTGGACAGAGATTTAGTGTTTGGCCCCTCTGCTGCAAAGGTGATCAAAAAGTGTGATGAAAGGGGTAAGCTAATCCAGGGAATCTCTATGATTTCTTCAGCCCTCATTTTCCAACTTGTCCAATGGATTTTCTTTCTCGTCATCCAATTTTTGTTAAAAAAAAAAAAAAAAAAAAAAACAGAATACACAGTCTTAACAAAATTCAGGTAAACAAACAGTTAAGAAATGGCAAGGGGTATCCAAAAACAAGTCTCAAACCTCTCAAAACCAAAGACAGTCCAACAAGTCTGAATGACTATTCAAGAGACCTTGTGATCCACTCCAACCCTGTTCCCCCCTTTTTCCCAGAAAGTCTGAATCTCCATTTTTCTCTTTGGCAATATATTGTTTCAGACAAATTGTTTTTGAATGGCAGAGGGAGCACATTTCTTGCTTTTCAGGGACTTATTCTTCATCCTTCAGATCAGGCTGCTTTGTTTCTATCTGCCCTTCATTACATGCTGTCCCAAGGAGTAATAAAAACATTTCCTCCTTCCCATGTGGGGAAGAGGTTTTATTCAAAGATGTTCCTAGTGTAAAGAAAGAAAATGCTTGGAGACCAGATTTGTAGCTTTCTTTCCTAAACCTTTTTGTGATAATTCCCAAATCCAAAAATGATGTCACTTCACAACCTGTTATCTCTTCTTCTTCCTATTTCAAGTTTCCAGGTAACACTAGACTTAAAAGATGCTTAGAATCACATCCATATTCATCAGACTTCAGATGTTTCTTATGGTTTTGTGATCACATAATCAGTTCTCTACCTTACCATTTGGTCTATCCAAGAGTGTTCACAGTGTTTGGCTCTGGTTATAGCACATTGCAGTCTACAGGGTATCCATATGCTTCCATATTTAGACAACTTGCTTATCTTTGCAGAATATTTTTCAAAGTGTAAGGAATCTCTCTCTCTGTCTTGGATGAGAGATATCTTACGCAAGCTAGGATTCCAAGAGAATGTTCAAAAGTCAACAGGATTGTGTTCATGGAATATCAACTAGACACCTGAGTTCAAAGAGCTTTTCTTCAATGGATAAAAATAGATCTTTATTTAGAACTATTTCTAAGGTTTTCCATGCAAACTTCAGTCACTGCAAGGCAATACCTTAGGTTTTTGGGTCTCATGGTACCCATGATTTTCATGATACCCCCGGCAAGACTCTACATGAGAAAGATAGAGTGGTATCTGAAACCTTGTTGATCCCAGTATCAACACTCTTTATCTTTTCAGATGCAAGCACATAAATATCAAGGAAATGCTTGGCATGATCAAGGCACTCAACTCTCTGAACCATCTTTGGTTCCTGGGACCTCTTCAAGAGCTGACAGATAATACCATAGTCATGTGGTATATCAGCAAGCAAGGGAGAACCAGGCTGCACCCCTTTAGAATCTAGTCTTGTTAGCTTGGGATATAGCTTCAGAGCAAAATATCACTCTACAGGCATCCTATATTCTGTCAGGGCAAAACTGCGTGTCAGACAAGCTGAGCAGGACCAAAACAGACCCTCATGAATGAAAACTAGATCAGGGGTCTTCTGAGATTTGATCCATCCATGGAAGGTTACTCAAGTAGACCTCTTTGCTTCCTCTCTGAACAATCAACTGGCAAAATTCTGCTCCATGAGTCCATGCAAGAAGACCTGGAAAACAGATGCCTTTTCTTTTCCCTTAGACAGGAATGTTCCTGTATGCTTTTCCAGTCTTTCCACTAATATCCAGAGTTCTTCTAAAGATTCAGATGGAACCCCCCAACATCACTGTGATGACTGCATTCTGGCTTAGGCAACCATGGTTCTCCCTTCTTTTGAAAATGGCCACAGCAATTATCACAAGCTTCTTCACAGACTGGATAAGCTCAGATCAGAACTAAGAACTAACAGACTTTACTAAACAATTTTCTTCTGGGTGTAAATGATACCTAAGGGGGAATACAGGTTTCTAACCATGAAGCATGAATTGCTTTGTTTATTGGCCACTGTGAGATGCTGACTGTTACAGTCATCAGCTGACAACATTAGGGTGCCTCATTTTCTCTGAATGCAACAGTAATAGCCAGTTCTTACAGGGAGTAAATATTAGCTGAAGAAGTCTTGCAGCATGCCTAACACTACAGGCATCCAAACTGTCAAAGAGTCTGATTATGTCAGCATCTTCTACAAATCCCTGTTCAAAAATGTTGTCCCTGACTGCATCTGCTTTGATCCAAGATCAAGAAGTAGCTCAAGTCCAATAAGGAGCCAATAAGGAGATTGGCACTTGAGTAACCAAGGGCTAGCTGTCTCTCATAGCAGTGGAAGGTGCATTATACCATTCTAGAACTCTGCCCAAAAGGAGCTAGAGGAATGAGGAGTAGCCAGTGGGTACTCAACTACACAATGCATCAGTTGCAGAACCACACCTTGATCCATCACTTGACATCATTGCATGTCAGGTGTCAATTTGGTGAGTTAGTTAGAGCATCCAAAAGTCCTTCATCTCTGGCAGACCATGAATACTAGCTCCCCATATCCAATCAGCCATCCTCATGGAAGTTAAGCTCTTGATAGTTTTTGCTGCCTTCTGTAATCAGAAGGGACACTGTGGTAGGCAAAAGGGGCAGAGGTTTTGGTAACATCACTGAGACTTCAGATTGGAAGCATTTGTAGGTGAGATACCAAAATAAATTAGCTTCCAAAAATACTGGGATCTTCTGCACTATTTTATAAACTCATTAACTGCAGACCTAAGGCTCTAGCTTCATTTTCTAATAGTCCTGAGCAGTTCTATATAAGCTAATTATCCATAATAATATATTTTTTATCTTACTAACATGCAGTTTTGTTTACTTCATGTTGGCTATGTCAGTTTTCTTTGCCAGTATCTCTTTTCATTAGGGATTTATTTAAATGTTTCATTACATTCCTTAGTGTAACCAGCATTACTCTTGCATGGCTGCTCATGCAGTGAATTCAATTTTTACTAACTAACACAGAATAGCTCTGCAAAGAACATCATGTTTGTGCTCACATTTATAAAAGTCTCAGTACTGGCCAAACTGAATCAGCTGTGCTTATGCACATCATCTTAATTTAACAGGCTTTGTGTGCTGAAATTGCACACAAAAGCTCAGCTTTTCAATCAGATTACGTGATCTCAAGTCACAGCATTCCTCCTGCATCCATTATCCTAGACTTATGCAAATTGTAACTGTGAGTTTTTTTCCTGCTTGTCCACCATCCACTCCTCAAGTAGGAGCTAAGACATTCCAAGATGGGGTATGGCTTGGCTAATGCATGCTTAAACTGTATTAAGAGAGGACAAAAATCTGAAAATTTAACAGTAATAAATTTCAGGATAGAAATTAGCAGATATCAGTAAAACTGTAGAGCTGACAGTTTTTACATGTAATGTTTACTATACAATAAATACATAGAGACAGAGCTTAACTGAAGAGACATTTACATCAAAGTTAGTTCACCAGAAGAGCAGAAGAACAATACCTTTCAGAAAGCTTGCTTTTAACAGCTCTGATTTTCGTAAAGGTTCAGTAGTCCAATTAATATAAATTACAGACATTAAAGTAATGAACTTCCAGCCAATTTTTTTAAATCCATAAAATTATGTTGTTACAATGTTGCTCTCAGTTTGTAGCAAATTTGAAAAACACAGCAATTGTCATTGGATTGGAAAATGCCAATAGGTAATATTGTCTATTTTCATCTGTTCAAACCTGTGGGTTATCAGATCTGACTGGATCTGACATTGGTGCCGATCTTGCAGCTTATCAGTTCCAGAGCTCTAACACCTCCCCTCCCATAATTCTCTAGGTTGCACCTCAAATACTCAGATCTTGTTTGCCGCTCGAACAGTAAGGATGTGCGCAGAGAGATCTACATATGCAGGAGGTTATAATATTTTTATTTTTTCTCTATTTCACTGCAACTCCTCTCCTACTGTGAGAGTTTTTCTCTCACCAACTTTTTAGTATTGTTTTCCTATTTCACATTCTAGTTTTTCAGTGTAACTTTAAAATGTATGGCCCTTAGGGGCTATTCCATAGTGAGGCTCCTTTTTCTCCCTCTCTCTCTCTCTCTCTCTTCTCTTTCCTAAAAAAAAAATTACATCTAAATCTTAATTTTAAAAGTTTAATTTTCAGGTTGCCCTTTCTAGTTTTTTTTTTTTTTTTGCCATATTGGAAATGACGTGTTTCAAAAAGTGCTCAGAGTATGGACACAAGTTGCTTCTGCAAGACCCATACTCCAAGTGTGTTTATTGTCTTGGTACCATGCACCTAAATGTAGAATGTCAATCCTGTACTTCATTTAGTGTCAGGTCCCTCCAGACAAAATGAGACAAGCTGGTTCTTCACGGGCTCATTCCAGCACAGACAGGGGGTACCCCATCTCCATCTGAACCATCAAAACAAGACAAGCAGAAGACTAAAATTTCAGAAAAGGTTAAAGACAAACAAGATAAAAGAGAAAAAGAAAAAGAGAGTAGCAAATCTCCTATCAGGACATTGAAAAAGTAATTTAGAGAACCAACTACTTCAGTTGGCCCTAATCCTAAGGTTTCAAGGAGATTGGAACTCACACTGACTCAAGACCGATCTTCTCCCCATACAAGTTACTCACGGGCCCAGAAGGTTCCAGGCTGTAGTCACCCATTCTTCAGGAAAGGAGATATTCATGCCCTTTTTCAGCAGCATCATCCACTCAATCATCTAGAAGTCTCATGGAACTCAATGTCGACAGAATGATGAGGAAGTTTTTAAGGATGCAGATACAGCTTGAGGTTATTCCAGTACCATCCCCTGGTAAGGTACCAAGTACAGGCCAGCTCACCCCTCCGTTACAGGAATCCATACCGACTCTCCCTTCAGGCTCAGCACTATTGGAACCACCTGGAACTGGAGCTTTTTTGTTAGTGCCAGAGTTGCTTACATCTTTGACACTAACCATATCCCTATCTCTCTTGAATTCGATGTCTTCAGACCGAGATGACACTCACAGCCAAAGCTTCAGTGCTGAGCTTTGAGGGGTGAGTTGACATCAAGGTTTTTGGAACCATCTCTTCCCCTCATAGCTTCAGCCCTGGATAGCTTGGACCTGAGCTTGAACCTTGGGGCTGATAAACCTCAGTGTGGAGATCTCTCTCTACTTCAGAATGAAGGAAGTTTTCTGTTCTGATGGCAGCATGAGCTTTTGAAGCTTTTGAAAGGGTTTTGGCATCTTTCAGAGAAAAAGCATCTTCAACCAGTTTGGTTCCATCTAAACCTCATCTGCACACATTTTCACCTCTATACTCTGGTTGACAGGGACAGCCATTACTGATTGCCTCTGGGGAAGTTTGCTTTGTTAGTTCCCTGTCCAACTCTGACCCATCTGAAGCACCCATAGAAGGGGTTCCTAGAAAGAGGATGTGCAAATGGAAGCACCTGGACTCTTCACCAGAATATTTCACTGAAGATGCTGACTTGGAAGAAGGGGAGGGCATCCCATACTCCCTCTCTGAAGATGTCACCTTTGGTGATATTCTCAAATTAATGAAGCAGAGAGGGGGTTGGTCATCCCAAGACCCTTCACCTAACAAGCCAGTATTCTTGGAGGCTTTTGGTACTGAACCAACATTGTCCTGGCTGGTACCAACTATTGATCCTCATGGATTACTATCAAAAGACTGAAGTTCAGTAACTGTTACAGAAAAATACTTCAAAAGACCAAAAGCATAAGGTTCAGTTCAGGTTTCTTTATTCTTGTGCAAGGAGACAAAAAATGCAGTTACAGAGTTTGTCTGACTAAATCAGGAAGTGTCACAGTTATTATACCTTTCTTCCAAGACATTGCCCACTACGACTGACATAGCAGATCACCAGTTCATAATTCTGTTACTTTACAGATGTTTCTCACATTTTTAGCTGACTCTTCAAAGTTTAAAAAAGATTTTTTTTAGTAAACAGGATGGCCTTGACGACCACCGGTCAATTATAACTTTCTTGCTATGTGATGTTACAAGTCTAGGTACTATGGCTAATTCAAGCACAATGCAAGTACAGATTTCTGAAGCAGTTCATTGTTTATAGTATCTAACTATCTTGCAGCTTGTGCACTTTTTCATCAACACGAATAGAGCTTATTGTCTACAATAAATGGATCTACAGAAGTTATTATTATTCTCCTTTTAATTTCCTGACCTAGCAGAAAATCACCTGCTTTCCAGTACATTTCCAAGGCATAAACATGTATTTTGCTGTGCTAGCAAACTAGGTCAGAGTGCATCTTGCAGTCTTAGAAAGCACAATTTCAGAAAAGCATATTTTCAGTTTCAAATAGAACTAATGCTGCATATAGAATAAAAACGTGTTAATCTTCCCTTATTAAAATAAGCATTGTACACATATGTTAATACATATTTTTCTAACATTTCCTCCCTGTTAATACTTTTTAATCTATTTCAAAAGCATAAACAGTTTGTTTCTTCTCCTAACCTCTTCCTTTGAGGATTTGCAGCTAAGAGAGTCATTCAGTTTAAACTTATGAAAGTGTTTCCTTTTTCAACAGTTCTTCAATTTCAGTACTTTGATACAAAGTCTCAGAAACTGGCATGTCTATAAAATCTTTGATTAATTTTTTCATGCAGGGAATTCCACAGCAAATACATGCTCCTAACAAAAGTAATCCCACACAAATGGCAATCATGATGTTCATTAGGATGGAACCCCACCCCCCAAACAAATTCTGGAAAAAGTCCATCAGTGGGTTTGGGCCTGGCCTGGTCATGTCTGACACTCGCTGAATCACTTCCAAATGATTGTTAATTTCATGTCTATTGTCGGGAATAAACGAACACCATTCGTCTTTGATTAAAGTGCACGCACCACCTCTCACTGCTAGGGTGAAGTCAAGAGCCATGCGGTTTTGAAGCACCACAGTTCTCATTGCATTCAGTTCATCAGTCATTAATTCAAGAGCAGAAAAAGTTGCATCGCTCATGACCTTGAGAAGTTTGGATAGTTTTCTCAGTTCCCAAATTGATTTAACTGCACCATACGCAGGGGCTATGCCAGCCCAGGATATGATAGTGTCACTCAAGTCCATGTGTGCTAGTTTACTTTTGTCTTTCATGGAGTTATGGTTTCTCCAGCCTGCTATGATCTGTCCCACTGGATTCTCAGGTTTCTTGATTGGATTTTCAGGTTTCTGTGACGTCTCTGACATTTTGAATTCTCCCATGAGGCAAAGCTGTAGTGTGTCGTATGGCCGGGACCAGGTAACCCAAAAAACAACTGCCGGACTAATTCTCAGGCAACCATTTGTATGCCTTTTTCCCACATATGAAATAACAGTTTTCTACCTTAGTATTGATATACACCTTCCCTGCATGAAACATTTTTTTATCTATAATAGACAGTTTCTTTAAAAGAACAGGATTATGTTGTATATCACTGACAGTTTTATGCAAGGACTCAAAGTATGAGTCATAATCTGCATCACAAATTGTTTCTGTATTTTTAGCATTTTTAGGTTTAATATAACATTTATAAGAAACCGTTACATTACATTTACTCCAACCTACTTGAATCATGTCATTCTTAAAAAAGCATACAATTCCTGTTTGTGTAACAGGTAGAAATAATGCAATTTTGTCTCTAGATTTCACAGGTGTAGTCTCAAAAATCAAATTTTCCCAGGTCTCATTGACCCCTAGGGGGACAGCAGCCATCAATAATCCCCTGTATGCTGTTGGTATAGCTATGCAAATCCAACAATTTGAAATATTAAAAGTCTCAGCATACACATATTTGATTGCTTGGTAAGTGTTAAAGTTCAGATGCCAGTCTATGAGTGTTGAATCACGTTTGTTCAGTCTAGCTGGTGTGGCTGAAGAAAAGAAAGGCCACAGCAAAAGCCACAGCAAAAAGAACATTGTAACTAATGCAGTTATTAAGATGATTATGCAACACTGCTGAATATACTGCTGAAGTCATTCAGTATTTCTATTGTCTCTAGGTCTTGTCGTCATTTTACTGCTGCTGTGTGTTAGCAAGAGTTTTATCAAGTTCAAAGTTTTTAACTAGTTTACAGTGTGTCAAATGAATCCAAGATGAACATTCCGCAATCTTGACTGCTGTGGGCATGCTCAGCAGTACTTGATACGTACCTTCCCACTTTGGTGTCGTCCAATTCTTCTTTTTGATTGTCTTTACCCAGACCCAAGTGCCTGGGGCTACTGCTACTTCAAATGGTTTAGTTTGGTCTTTATCTGAAACAGAATTAAACTGTAAAAGATGTTTGTTATTTAGCATATTCCTCATGTATTCTGCAAGTGTCCAATCTGCTTCCTGGTCTGCAGGCATGAGAGGTTTCCACTGAGGTATATAATAAGCTCTTCCAAAAATCTTTTCGAAAGATGTCAATCCTTTTGCATTCAGAACAGTTCTCATGCTCAACAGTGCCAGGGGCAAACAGTACACCCAGTTCTTCTGTGTATCTACTACAAGTTTTTTAAGCTTATTCTTTAAAACTCCATTGTGCCTCTCTACTAACCCTGCAGATTGAGGGTGATATGCACAGTGATGTTTTAAAGAAATCCCAAAATACTGACTTAACTGTTGTATAGTTTGGTTAACGAAATGTGTACCATTGTCACTGTAGATCCTTTCCAGTATGCCAAATCTAGGAATAATTTCTTTAACTAGGGTCTTTGCAACAGTGGCTGCATCTGGTTTACTAGTCGGAAAGGCCTCCACCCATTTGGAGAACATATCCACAATGACAAGGCAGTACTTTCTGTTTTCACATTTGTTCAATTCTATGAAATCCATACAGATAGTATGAAACAGATACGGTAGTGTAGGGAAACTCCCTTGCTTGGACTTTAATGCCCCTTATGCATGATGTTTATTACAAGTGTGACATGACAGGCAAAAATTTTTAGTGTAGTTTGTAAACCCGTATGTAGCGAACACCCAATTCACTAACTGTACCATCCCCCCTGTTGAGACATGGCTCAACAAAGCTGCATATCTAAATAAATTAGACGGTAATATCAGTTTTCCCTCTTTGGAGATGTACGGCCCTTCCTTGAGAATTGCTCCTCGTCTTTTCCATTTTTGTTTTTCAGCTTGTGTAGTAAGTGTCTGCATTGTTTTCAACATTTCTAAGTCTAAAATCTCAGAAGGTTGTAATTCCTCGTTCAAAAGAAATGCTTCTGAGGCTGCTTGCTTTGCAGCTGTGTCAGCTCTCGCATTGCCTTTTGAAATCCTATCTTGTTGTTTTGTATGAGCTATGCATTTACAAATAGCTACTTTCTGAGGCAACTGAATACAATCTAACAAATCTAAAATAAACTGTGCATGGTTAATCGGTTTGCCAGTAGATGTCACCATTCCTCGATTCTTCCACTGTTGTGCAAAAACATGTATAGTAGAAAAAGCATACTGGCTGTCTGTAAAAATGTTTACACTTTTACCCTTTGCTAAGGTAAATGCCCGTGTCAAGGCAATCAATTCTGCTGCTTGTGCAGATAAGTTATGTGGTAGAGGTTTCGCTTCTACAATCTCAGTATCAGAAACTACTGCATAACCTGTTAGGTTCTGTCCTGTAGGATTCCTTTTGCATGAGCCATCCACGTAATATGTCACCTCGGCATCATCCAAGGGAACATCCGTGAGGTCTTTTCTAGGCAGTGTCTTTTGCTCAATTACCTGCAGGCAGTTATGGGGTGTGCCATCCACAGGAGTTGGGAGCAAGGTAGATGGATTTAAAGTAGTACATCGTTCAATTGTCATGTGAGGTTGGCTCAGCAATATAGTCATACAAGAAAGATGCCTAGCAGGGGAAAGATATGTTACTCTTTCTTGCAGTAAAATGATTGCGACTGCATGAGGCACTCTCAATGTGAGAGGGTGGAATAACGTTACTGAGGCTGAAGCCTGCACTGCCATTGCAGCTGCAACTACTGCTTGTACACAGTGGGGTAGAGACCGCGCCACTGGGTCCAGTTGTGATGAATAATAAGCAATGGGGTGTTGTTTGTCCCCATACTGTTGAGTCAATACTGATGTCATATAACCTTGCTTGCAATCTACAGTTTGGAAAAAACGTTTGTGATAATTTGGTAATCCTAAAACTAATGATGATGCTATCAATTGTTTTAGCTTGCAGAAAGTTAATTCTGCTTCTGGTGTCCACTGTATTAAATCTTGTGCTGCCATAGGCTTCTTAAAAATCAGGTCGGTTAAAGGTGCAGATTCCAAAGCATAGTTTGGGATCCAGCTCCGACAAAAATTAGTCGTACCCAGGAAGGACATCATTTCCTTCTTGGTTGTGGATTTTGGTGCTTGTAAGATCGCTACTTTTCTGTCCTCATCTAATGTTCTGCCATTTTTGGATATTACATATCCAAGGTATTTCACTTGTTTTCTCCAAAGCTGCAATTTATTTTTGCTTACTTTGTGTCCTTCAACTGCTAGGAATTTTAATAATGCTATAGTATCTTCCTTACAACTTGCTGGGTAGGGGCAGCCAGCAGGATGCCATCAACATAAAGTAAAATTTGACTACCTCTCGGTGGGATAAATCCCGCTAAATTACTTGCCATCTCTTGTGAGAATATCATTGGGCTTTCACTATAGCCCTGTGGTAGTCGCGTATATGTATACCACTTCCCCTGAAATGTAAATGCAAACCAATACTGACTGTCAGGGTGTATCGGTATCGAAAAGAACGCATTGCTAATATCTACCACAGAAAAATACTTCTGTTGAGGTTTTAAATCATTCAACAAGGTATGTGGATCTGGCACTGTAGGTGCTCTTGGTATTACTGCATCATTTACAGCTTGTAAATCTTGAACCATACGCCATTCTCCGTTTGCTTTTCTAATTGGGAATAAGGGTGTGTTACATGGCGAATCGGGAGATTCCACCAGTATTCCCTTCTTAAGCAAAGCTGCTATGATAGGTTTAATACCTGCCTCTGCATCTTTTCTCAAGGGGTACTGTCTCTTTTGTGGTCTAAATTCTGATCTTGGCGTGATAGTAACTGGTCCTGCTGTGCGAATAAGTCCTACGTCTGACTTTCCTGTTGACCAGAGAGTTTCTGGTATGCCTAACAAAGCTTTTTCTTCCTCTTCTAATAAGAGGGCTTCTCAACTGTCTTTGCTGGACTGTAAATGTACAGCTGGATGTGTTTGTGTTATCCAGTTCAGTTTCTGTCTTTATATTCCCTGTTCTGACAGTTCTGATTCTGTCTGTTTTTCCCATTTTGTAACTTTTTCGCCTATGTCTATCCATTTTAAATCTTTCTCTTTAGTTAAACTAACATGCGGTATTAAATTTGATTTGTAAAGTGAAAGGAACTCCTGTGGTAATGAACAGCTAACTACACTGTTCCCTTTCATGTCCCAGTACAAATTACACAGTACTAATCTGTTTGCATGATTTTTAAGCAATTCTTGTTCATATTCTTTGTCAAGTCCTGGTGTATTACAATAATACAGAGTACAGTGCAACAGGTGTTGTATGTCAATACAAAGGGAGGGGAACTTACTGATAGCTACAGTCGTAACTAAGTCCTGGCTGTACCAGTAAAATGTCTCACCTTCCATTTGCACTGCAAAAGTATTAGTTTGTCGCTGTGCTTCCATACCCTGCATGGTTGGAACTACTGCTATGCCTAATAGTTGCATAAGATCTCTGCCCAAAAGGTTCACTGGGCATTTTGCAGAAACAACAATTTTGCTTTTCTGGGTTAATCTTGAAACAGGATCTGTTATTGTAATGCTATGGGAGAGAGGCTCCCGATACAGCTGTCCATTAGCTGCTTTTACTAGTATAAAGTCATGTGATTCTGAATTTTCTGGTAGTTTGGAGGGGTGTACCAGGGTTCGTGATGCCCCTGAATCGCACAAAAAATTTGACTTCCCTCCCTTCTACCAAGAGTGTCACTTCTGGTTTTGTGTCAGCCAAATAGAGCTCTAAGCTCAATAAGGCTTTTTTTGTTTTCTTCACTATCGGTAGCTTCCTGCACTTCCTCTATTATCACATTCTCTGCTCCTTCTATCACATTATCATTTGTCTTTTCTCTATTATTCCTATCTAGTGATTCCTGACTTTCATATAGTCAGTCCTCACCCTCATCGTTTTTGTCTTCCACTGCTGCCTTCTTATTTTTCCTGCAATCCCTTGCCATGTGTCCCTTTTTCCCGCATTTGAAGCACTCACCTCTTTTCTTTCTCCCTTCAAAGTCCTCTGATCGCTGATCAGTTTGTTTGTTTCCCTGGGCATTCTTTTTGCCCTTTTGTCCGGACTGTACTAAATAAACTTCTCCATCTTCCACAGCAAATACTTGGGCTTTCTTTTTCTTTTTGTTGTTAAAATGCCTTTCGGCATGTCTAGCATATTCAAGCAGTGATTGTAATCTGCTTGTACGATAGTCTACCATATGTTTAGTAATGAAACTACTTATGGGTGCAATACTGCCTTTCAAAAATGCATTCTTTAACTGCTGCTCATATGGAGAATCTTGTGTCTGATCTTCAGGCACTTGCATTCCACAGTGATTGTTAAAACATTCCAATAATCTGGAAAAATATCTAGCAACAGTTTCACTTTCTTGTTGGATGCATTGATTAATGCAAGTCCAGTCTGCCCTAGGCTTCCATTTCTCAGAAATTCGGTCTGTCAGACCTTCCACTCTGTTGTCTAGTTCTGCGCTGCTATGTGGGAGGGGCCTAAGTGCAGTGTCACGGGGATTTTAGTTGCCACTGATCATGTGCCAATCTGGACCAACTATTTGTCTGACTACTTTTTCTACTTCCTCTCTGTTTAAGTGATAACTTAATCTCATGCCCTGTAAGTCTTCTAAGAACTTTCTAAAGTTAACTTTTGGATGGGGAATTCCCTCTGTGGCTTTCCGGATGTCTTCCTGTGTCCACGGTCTGTATACTAAGAGAGTTGGGTCCTGCCCTTCTTGTCCTGCCTGAGGATTTGGTACTTCTATGAGTGGGCATATCTCTTCTTCACTCATAGCCCGTGAATTTCCATTCATTTGATATAATTCAATATCCCCTTTTAAATTACATGTTCAAGACCTAGTCTCAATAGGATCTCTAACAAACGGTAGTGGTTTTATAGGAACAACTGGATATCGTGGAGGTGGGTCAGTTTGTTCTTTTGCTTCATATTCCGGTAAGGGAGCTGGTAAGGGAACCGGAACTGGAGGGGGCGGAGGGGCCGATGCTATAACTAAGTTATTATCCTCTTTGTCTAGAAGCATTGCTTTTGAATTTTTATTCTTTTGTTCTCTTCGGTTTGCTTCCTCAATCCACCTGTTTGCCTGAGGAACTCCTAATTTACGCTGTTTTTTAACCCGACCTTTAGAATCAGCTTTTAACTGTCTAATAAGTTTGATAAGCAAGGATCTTTCTAGTTTCTCATCAAATTCATATTTATTAACCCATTTAGTATAATATCTAACGTTGTCGGTGCGCTGTGATTGCATATATTTTGCGTCTTCGGTTAACGGTGGCTATGGGGTCTTTTTGTTTTTGTGCACGTATTACCCATTTTATTCTAACCTTTTAAATGTTACGTAACCCTTTTGTTTTTTTTAATGTGATACCACCAAGTGTTTACAGTCCCTTCAGACTACCTGCCTACACATTCTGTTTCCCTGATCTATGACAAGATAGCAATATTTCTGTTCCTGAATTTAAAAAATTCTCACAGAACAAATACAATCAAGTCCCTGATCTAAAAAGTAGATTCACCCTACCTGAGCCTCAGCGATTGGTCACTCACTGTTCAAACAGAACCCGCCTTCAGTCATAGATCAGAAAAGTGGCTGGCCTCTTTTGCACGACAATTCAGTCGGAAGTCTTTCAATGAAGAAGATCCGATGTGGTACCTTCCCTGCGCAGTTTCATGCCACCTGGCCCATCTGATCCCAGGCTAAACGAGGGTTTCCGGCTCCAAAGGACCAAAAAATGTTAGAGAAAAATACTTCAAAAGACCAAAAGCATAAAGTTCAGTTCAGGTATCTTTATTCTTGCGCAAGGAGACAAAAAATGCAGTTACAGAGTTTGTCTGACTAAATCAGGAAGTGTCACAGTTATTATACCTTTCTTTCAAGACATTGCCCACTACGACTGATGTAGCAGATCACCAGTTCATAATTCTGTTACTTTACAGATGTTTCTCACATTTTTAGCTGACTCTTCAAAGTTTAAAAAAGATTTTTTTAGTAAACAGGATGGCCTTGACGACCACTGGTCAATTATAACTTTCTTGCTATGTGATGTTACAAGTCTAGGTACTATGGCTAATTCAAGCACAATGCAAGTACAGATTTCTGAAGCAGTTCATTGTTTATAGTATCTAACTATCTTGCAGCTTGTGCACTTTTTCATCAACACGAATAGAGCTTATTGTCTGCAATGAATGGATCTACAGAAGTTATTATTATTCTCCTTTTAATTTCCTGACCTAGCAGAAAATCACCTGCTTTCCAGTACATTTCCAAGGCATAAGCATGTATTTTGCTGTGCTAGCAAACTAGGTCAGAGTGCATCTTGCAGTGTCAGAAAGCACTATTTCAGAAAAGCATATTTTCAGTTTCAAATAGAACTAATGCTGCATATAGAGTAAAAACGTGTTAATCTTCCCTTATTAAAATAAGCATTGTACACATATGTTAATACATATTTTTCTAACAGTAACACAACAGGAAATTCATCTACATTGGTATACACGACAATCATAAAGCCAACATGGTAAAGATCGACAGTTTAAAATGTCAGAAATAAGGCTTACACTGCTTGTTTCACAGTCTAGGGACACAAACCATCTATTAAAGCATCAACTGTCGACATTAACATCGAAAACACTTTGTCAATGTTGCCGTGTTGATCAGATGACCTCATTAATATTCATGAGGTTGATGAAATGTGTCCGTGATATTACCGTTCTCGCTTTCTAACATCAAGATTTTGATTGTAATCTGATCCTCACATAGATCTTATAGCTCAGTGGGGGTGGAGGGGCAGACAGGATATTATGAGTGCCCATAGATCAGAAGCACTGGAGTAAAGGTCCTCTGGTCGAGTCTATGGTGGTGGCAGCAGCCATCAAGAAGGAGCTATTGGAAGAAAGCTCATCTGTTCATCCTCCTAATAGAGAATGTAGGGTAATGGACAAATTTGGAAAGTGGACCCATACGTCAACAACTTTTGCCCTAGAAAGACTTAATTAAAAAGATCTCCAAGCCTTTCTCAGGAGTTTTGCCAACAGATGTTCAGAAGAGAGTGGACTCTCAGCTTTCCACCCTATAATCTTCTTCTAATGTTGCTATGCATCTGCTTTCATAAACAGTGGATTTTAAGGCCAGAGCAGCAGGCACCAGCATTACTATGTGCCATCACACCTTCATTCTTCCTTCATTAATGTCTCCTATGATGGTTTCTCCTTGTTTGGACCTAAAGTTAAGTACAGCTTCATCAGGAGTCAGCAGGATAGCATGACTCTCTCTGCAGTGGGAATACACTTCTCCACCCCCACAAAGAACATTCTTGAGAAACCAGAGATTGAGGAAGAAAGATTTTGGTCTGCAAATCACAGAGTTCTTTCCATGACTCCTAAGATGACAGACCTCTCCATGGTACATGGGGACACAATTTTAACAGACAATGCATGAGAGGCAGAAATGGTCCACAAAATCAAGGCTTTTGAGGTCTCTTTTCCAAGAAAGCCTGTCAGCGCTCCTGAACAGGGGCTCAGCTGCTGCACTCTGAAGGCACTCAGGGGGCATCTCCCTTAGACCCTCAGGCCTAGCAAAAGATAACATCTGATTCATGGATGCTAAGGATAATATCCAGAGGCTATTCAATTCCCTTTTCCCTCCCACTACTGTTTGTAAACAGCATAATGTTGACAGTTAAGTCTCTTTAACACCAGATGGATTTTTAAGTCCTTTGAGGCAAAGTTGAATTGTCCATTTTCTGAGAGTTGTACATCCCCAAGGCCAGTCTGGTTGTCCTCCTGGTTGCTGATTTGTGATGCAGCTGTAACTAAGGCTGAAATCATTTCTGCTTTAATCAGGTTAGCATGCACCAGTCCTTTGTCTTGGCACATGTCAGCCAACTGGCTCCTTGTCAGATTGTCATACTGCTCTGCTGACATCCTTGCCTGCTATCCCTGACTTACTAAGCTAATACAAAATAAATAAAACTATTGTGATATGAAACTCTGAATGTCTACCATGCAGCTGCTTGAGAGTACAAATACCTTCTTTAGTGACCACTGCTTACAGGCTACAGGAGTTCAGTATCCACACCACCGAATCCTAATATGTGATGTGTTGATCCCACCACTGCCAACCAATTAATATGTGATGCCCCACCACTGGACCAGTAATCAAGGAGCCTCAATCCTAAACACTGTTACCAGTGTGGGGATATACACTAGGAAGATAACAAGTACACACACAGTATTTCCAGATGCAGCTCTCTGCATCAAGTGCAATTTCCTTAACAGCACACAGAGACCGCAGTCAGTCCAGGGCTAGTTTCTCCCTCTTTCTCCAGAGCCCCAATAAGGCCCCCCCACTGGCACAGCTATAGAGTTGAGATCTCAGCTGAGTGGTCAAGCCAAGACCTCCAGCACCCTCTCTGTCCAACCCGTGCTTTGTGTCCCTGCCCACGTAGCTGATACTCAGTCTTTGTGGTTTGATTTACACAGACACACACACACACACACACACACACACACACACACACACATACCTGGGAAAGGCTGACACAGATTTACTTGCTATGCCCCTTTTGCCCAGATTGTAAGGTAGTTATCAATGTCACCAGCCAACTCCTTATCAGCTACTTTAAGGCCCTTAGCAAAGGGTGTCCAATCTTACTGTGTAATTTTAATATTAATACAAATGGTAGTTTGACCAAGAGCAAAGCTATTAAGAGTGGCCCACACAGTATCACCAAATAAATATGCAATTACTCTCAAAACTTAAATATCTCTAGACAGATCAGTCACAATGAAAGGTTTAAATATAGTTAATAATAATAAAAAAAACAAGAAAATAGTATATATTCACAGTGACATCAGAGTTCAGAATCACAGGAAATATTTAAAACAACATTGCAGGACAGACTCAAATAAATAAAGAAAAATATCTAAACTAAGCTTTGCTATATTTCTGACTATATCCAAGAGAACTGTACTATTCCCTAGAAACTTACTTCATCAGAGCAAGGCAGATTTGGTCAATGGCTCTTGTCAGGTCCAAGACAGAATACCGAATGCCCTGTCTCTCTAAGAGACTTTTTAAATTAATATCTCAAATATTACTGCTGGGATAGCTTGCAGAATGACATAATTTCTTGTCATGTGACTCTATCCCAGGTGAAACCCCCACTGCTAGAAGCTTGGTAGTATTTAGCATATACCTGTGAAAATACATAGACCTCAGATCTTTTGCAGATGCTGGAAGTCATAAAACAATTGCATTCATTCATACTTTCAGAAGTAGTAATTAATTTACCCTGAAGACAATACAGAAAGCTTCTCAGCACAGACTCTATGTCCCTTGTTGCACTAAAAACTGAAAGATACCATCTTTTATTACATATCCATAGAGTAATTTAATTTTAGCTATTTTTCTAAAGTTAACCTCTTGTATTCCAGTTTCCAATGTTAACATATATACATTTAAACAGTTACAATAGTGCATGTGCATTTCTGTTCTCTTCCAGTAGGGCACACTGTGGTTACATTTTAAGCACAAGCACTTTGCAAAAACCTTTTCAACACACACTTCTGTACCAGCAGTTTGATATGCACATGACATACAGTTCTAATACATTTGCAACACAACCATCTTATATAAATCATGTTGATATTCACAAATGACATATAATTATTTTCAAAATTTCAGATAGCTGTGCTGGCAGTATCCCCCTTTGTCACATTATGCATAAATCTTCTTCATGGAAAGTCAGTATGATAGTAAATCATAACATTTGGTTTATATACCATCATACTTGTGTCATATTTAGCCTTCCAAACATATTGGCTTTCTTCCCTGTTGAGACCAGCAGAGGATCACATTGGAATGCACTGTTGTTATGTATGAGCAAGTCTTGTTTTTATATTCTCTATTAGTGGATGCTCTCTTCAGTTCTTTTCAACATTTTTAATTCTCATACCCTCCCCACTTGCCTGAAAAAATATTTCTGCAAAAAGTAGTTACTGGTTCTATTCTGTTATAATTTTTCCTACATTGAAGTTCATCTTCTAAATATATGATAACCAACAATGGCTAAATATGTAACTGAGATTTCATTAGACAAACAGCCCCTAAAGATATTGACAAACAATGTTTGCAGTGCTTAGGACCTGATTACAATGTTGAACAAATTGAAAATTGTGGGAAATTCAAACAAGCTATAAAACTTCTTAGACAAAAGCATACACCAATCCTTACCTGCTGTGAAAAGACTAAAGTCTTTAGAAAAGAAGACAAAGAAGATCATGTCAGACTGAAGCAGTCTGAAAAGCTCATGAGTCTTATTTAGAAAATATCAGGCTACACAATCAATATCTTATCTCTCATGAATCTGGGGACGTCTCCTTCCATGCTTTCTGTTGCAGATACTGGCATATATATTTTGCCAAGTCTGTAGCAAGGAAAATAAAGTGCTTCTTCTAGTGCTGGGGAGCCTTATCTAAAACTGATACTTATGTTTAAACAACCAACTGTATTTTCACCAGCTAAGGTAAAGCAGTGAGTCATTCCAGAATTTTTTAGAAATTCATTAGCTTGAGCCAGAGGTCTCCATGGAGAAGAGCTCAAAGTTCTAGAACCACTCAAGTGTATAGCCCATGGGTGTGCCAACACTGGTCTCCCCTCCCAGAGATGAGAGTATAGAAAATTTGCTAAGGAGACTCTTTCAGCATGTGTATGAGAAGTCCCTGGTACACATGACAGTCTATTCAGGTGACCAACACAGACTGTAATCAAGCCTTAATTAGCCATCATATACATGAGTATCTATGAAAGCTCTTTACAAACTGAAAATTGCCAGGAGTCTTCCTCTTTTATCAATTACTTCATTTAAATTTTAACACTTCTGTCCTCAGTATGTTGTTTCTGATCATGAAGATACATACACTTCATGTCTTCTGGCTCCCACCTCCAGAACAATAACTTCAGTATAGACTGTTAATATAGTTGCAGAAAAGTTTAACTGTCCTGTTTCCGAGAGTTCCTCCCATAGCAGAAGATCTCAGAATCCATGGGCAGAGTGACCTGTCAGTTCAAAACCTTCCAAGATTTATAGGAAAGGAAAAAAAAAACTCTAGACATCCTAATTCTCTTCTTCTAGCTCACAAAACCCTATTTTTGTTATAATATGAAATCAGATCTTGCAACAGTAACAGCACCTACATGTTCTCAGGCATTTAGTGCAACTTCCATTCTGACACTTAATTCACCCTTTACTAGGGAGGGGAGGTTGCTGGACTCATGTAGTAAGGATTTACGCCTTCAATACATTAGCAGACAGAAGTTATAATTGCTTAGTTTGTATGCTATCTTCTTAAAATTCCGACTTGGAACAGGTGATAGAGAATATAATAAAGTATTGTCTTCAAAACCTAATGAAAAGGTAAAAAGTCTTGAGTCTGTGGGCTTTCATGCACTAACATGTACATATGATGTATAAAATGCAACAGCTAGATCAACTGTTGTTGTTGTTTGTCTTTTGGCTTTTCCCGGTTAGGGGTCGCCACAGCAGAACTCCAGTCCACTAATGATTGGCAGTTGATTTTTACGGTGTCGAGTGGCCAGCCCGATGCCCAGCCTTCAACGAAGGCATGCCCATTCAACACGTCTTTCAAATGCCCACTCGACCACGGGGAGGACATGCAGACTCCACACAGAAGGCACTCCCAACCCAAGCCGAGAATCGAACGGGAGACCCTCTTGCTGTGAGGCAACAACGCTACCACTGCACCACCATGGAAGTACATCAACTAGGACTGGCATGATAACATATTTAGGCTAGCAAGTCCTGAGATGCTGAGAATATGCCTGCGAAGTTAAAGCTCAAATTTAAGAGACATACAGGAATTGCCCCATGGCTATGGCCTAGGTAACCTGTATTCAATTGACAGCATTGAAATCTGAAAGCAAGATGAGCTTGAGTGACCAATGCTAGCTCAGGTATCCTTTGGTGGACTAAGGCTGCTTGGTATTTGGTACTGGTGTGTGTGTGTGTGTGTGTGTGTGTGTGTGTGTGTGTGTGTGTGTGTGTGTGTGAAGGGGGAGAATGCATGCCTCTGACTCTGACCAGGCAACTATGTGAGTCCACAAGCAGCCTAGGAGAAGGAAAGGACTTGGAGCTGACCCAATGTCTACCCCTCGATTCATTGGTGGGAGAAGTATGAGACATTAGTGCAACCTGAGCAGGAATGAATGAGCTCTAGTGCTCACACCTAGTCTGGGGGTGCCCAGCTTCCCCTTCCCACACAATGAATGGGGAATAAACAAAATTACACAGTCAAGCCACAGCAATTTTTTTTTATCTTCGTACCTCAGATCTCTTAAAATCTTGGGAAGAGAAAGACAAACTTGTGAAATAGCAGCCGTTAGAGTTCTTTTCATCTGTTCCTTCCTTTCACAGCTATTATCCTTATTCCAGAAAATAACTGTGTAGAAAACCTCTTTGAACAGTCTTGCTCTACTAAATGTCATAACACTAAACGTGAAGACATCTAGCACAAACCCTGAGAGAAAAGTATGTGTATTATTCTCTCGTAGTGTTTCAATTTCACATATAGTTTCATTATCCAGTATATTTTCATTGATATGTGATGCCTACATTAAGGTTCTTCCTGAAAAGCCTTACAGAGCAGACTCGATAAACAGCTCTAGCTGTGTCTATAATCCCATGCACTATGATTATTTTTTAAGTCAAGATAAATACAATGGAAGATTCATGACATGTCTTTAGTTGGTAAAAGTCTTCCTTCTAAGAGAGTGGAGCTACAAACATCAATGGACAAAGTACCAGCCATGTTGTCAACACACTGAAGATCAATATGTTTATGTGCAATCATTAGTGCCCAACTACCAGGTTTTCTCCACAAGATTTGAGGTTGCAGTATCTGGGAGAGATTTCTCGTTTTCCTGAGATGCAGTGACCTTGGAGTTAACAGTATCAGGGCTGTAGGAGGTGCAGCTCTTCACACTGTGAAATGTGCAGAGGACTTGCCCTGCACAAAACACTTTATTTATATATTTTTTTTATTTACTTCAAGTACTGTTTACTTTTAACTGATATCACTGTTTTAGATTGTAGTGGATTCTACTGATCACAAAACAGTCGATGCCATGCAGTAGTGGCCTTTGGCCAACTGGTGCCTTAGGCAAAAGGTCTCCACAGCGCTCCCTCCCCAACACCACCCTGTGCCCCCATCCTGGTCTACCTACACCATGCAGATTACTGGAAAAGCTCCCCTGCTAGAGCAGCGCCCTAGGCAGTCGCCTAGTTGGCCTATGCCTAAGGCCGGCTATGATGTCATGCTACAGAGCCCATAGGGCCTGATATGGACTAAAAGTCATATTAGTAACCTTTATAGGTTGCAGTTTTTCAGTTTCTGGCAGTTGCTGGTTGTATTCCTTCTTACCTGGAGCCTACATTTAGCTCACTACTTATTTGTACATATAAAAGAGGCCATTACAAAGTCTATTTATTTCTTGCTTTTACTTTATGTTTTCTTTTATATAATGATGGTTAATATACTGACTAAAATACCTTTAATTATTGGGTTTTGAGAACTTGATATTTATTATGGCACATAATTAACAGAAAAGCAATATTTCTTTTTACTTTTTCTGATCTGGAGATTGGACTCCAAGCTCTAGACTTAAAAAAATCTTATTTTGGAACAAATACAACTGTGTAATTTTGTTCTAACCATAAGAATTATAGATCATTGGTCTGTGGCAGAAGTGGTTTGGTTATTCAAGTATTTTTCTTTCTTAGTTTAATGTTAAAATGCAGTTTGTTATTTTCATAACAGATATTGAGATAAGCTTTAGCTGGTACCTTGGAAAGTATAGTGGATCTGCTGTGAGTAATCTCCAAGTTGTTATTCACTTTATTTAGGACTCCATAGTGGCTGCCATGGAGATGGAGGGCCTGCGGTAATACTTCATCCTCTACTTTTGAGTATTTACACTTTCTAGACTTCTTCTCAGCAAAGGCCTTGTTCTTCTCCCATTTCTCATTGTCAGGCATATCACTGCATGTATATAAATACACTGTTACTATGCCAGCATGGAATGCCTGTCCAGTTATTGTATTACAGTATATTCCCCTTACAGTAAACTCCATTGTGTGTGTTAACATTTCACATAGGAGGAGACATTTCATACCTTTCAAACAGGAATAGGCTCACAGCCACCATTACAAAATGTATCCACCTCAAACTGCAGCTCACACATAAACATACTACTTGCATGCATGCATACCAGCCCCGCCCCCCCCCCCCCATGCACAACACTGTGTGTACACTCATGCACATGGCCTTCTGTAAGAACAGCACAGGTGACTTCCTGCTGTACTCACCATTGACACACACACACCACACACATGAATGTTAACAGTTTTGGTGCCACTCTACTGCTGTGCTGTGAGTGTGGCAGTTCCATGTTATATCTAGCAGTATCTGCCCTACATGTATACTTTTCACTGTTTGTATCTAGGAAGGGCTAGCTTGTTAACAAGATTTAATTTGATTCATATTTTGTTGTTTTATCTTTAATATCACTGTTGGTTGTTAGAAAGTGATAGGTTTTAGACAGGCAAGCTCTAGGCACCTCAAGAGGCCTAGACAGCTATAAATTCACACAGACTGCAGACAGGAAAATCCTGAGCATATCTAAACAAGCCTACCTTGGTTTGTGATTTACCTTGGAGTTGAATGGTAAGATAAGTTTTATTTGAATGTATATTTTATTTGTTATCACTGTTTTTCACTGTTTGTAGGTAGGAAGGGCTAGCTTGTTAACAAGATTTACTTTGATTCATATTTTGTTGTTTTACCTTTAATTTCACTGTTGATTGTTAGAAAGGGATAGGTTTTAGACAGGCAAGCTCTAGCCACCCCAAGGGGCCTAGACATCTATAAATTCACACAGACTGCAGAGAGGAAAATCCAGAGCATATCTAAACTTGGTTTGTGGTATATTGATTTTCACTGTTAAAAAGAAGTGTGACTGCGAGCAATAGTGAGCAGAAGCTACTGTGTGCCTTCACATGTGACGTAAAGGAATTATAACTTTTGTCTGGTTTGCAGAACTTGTATGGTCAGAACAACTTTACTGTACTTACTTTAGTATTTAGTTGTATATTGCTTGTGTGATTTTTTTTTTTTGTCTTAGAAGTTGATTTAAGTTTTCTTTTAATTCTGTGGTTACTGATTTTTGTTTATTCTTTTCTTTTACGATGTTTTATTAATCTGAAGCTGAATATGGATTCCTTAAATGAGTATGCAATTAATGACTTGCTAATGCACAGATATCTTGTACAGTGCAAAAAAATACATATTCAAAGTTAATAACACTGGTGATCTGTGTTCCTTGTGTCAAAGGTTGGATGATTTGCTTACCATTGTTGATAGTAAATCTAGATTTAATGATGATGATTGCACTTGTGCAATTGGCATGGCTTGGAGAACTGTTGTTTCATATATTACTGACTGGACTGGTGAAATAAATAATGTTAGGCAAAGAACAAATAGAACACATTTAGGAAATGATGCATCTATTGTCTGCAAAGATCATTCAACCCCTATGAAACAAGATGATGCCCCTGACAACTTTGGAATTCTGGATGCAAGTATTCAGCAATCTGATAATCCAGCTTGTTTAGAAGGAAACAAAAAAAGAAAGAAAGGAAAAAGTTCACAACAAATAAGGAAGAAAAAGAAACTGATTAATGACTGTAAATGAAAGAGAATACGTAGTAAAAAGGACACTGCTTTGTTATGTAACACACAGGTTACAGGGAATGTTAATATTTTTCTATCTGAAAACCTTCAGTCTAGACTGAAAAGGGCATATTTTTTCCAAAAGAGAAGGCAGAAAAATGAGGCAAAAGGCAGGTAAGAGGAAGAAATCAAAATTGAACATGGAAGGATTGAAGAACATTAATGTAAGAAAAAGAAGAGAAAGACAGATGTTGACTACATGGCTCAAGCTATGGGTTTACAATACCAGCTGAATGATAGTTTAATACACAATGAAACAGTTGGATTAATAAGACTAATGGTGATGAAGATCTATCCTTTGTAACAATTGACAGAGCAGACATTACTATATTAGAAGCTGAAGATTCTTCAGATTTGGCAAACAAAGACATTCCTTTAATTGGAGATTCAATTATTAGAGGAACTGACACATATTTCAGAGAAGATAATGAACATTGAATGCTTGCCAGGAGCAAAAATAGAAGATGTGAGACAAGCCTTGGAACACCCTAATGTAAAGAAGTGTGGATCTGTTTTTATTCATGTTGGTACAAATTATGTCATTTGCAAGGATTCTTTGACTGTTAGTAGTGAACTGACAGCCCTCTTAGATAGTATAGCTTCTACTGGTGTTGGGACATATTTTTCACAAATCACCTATAGAAAGGATAGTCAGGTTACTGTGAAGAAAAAGATTTTTGGGGTAAATACCTATGTGGAAAAAATTTCCTGTTTTAAACAATGGAAATGTATAGAGCATCCAAGCCCAGTTTTGGGCACACGTGTACAGACAGGATGGTGTGCATTTGTCAAGATCAGGGAAGAGAATTTTTGCAGCAGATATTTTGCAATATTTGGCAAACACTAGGCAGTATTTTTGCCAGGTCGAAAATTTAACATTTCACAGATAGCAACATTTGATGCATCTCTGATGGTTGTTAATGCTAGGAGCATTAATAATAAAGTCTTTTTACTGGAAAATTTGCTGTGTTCCCACAAGATTGATGTTATTGTTTGTGAAACATGGTTAAAGAACAATGACTGGAAAACAGTTCTGTCAGGGTATAAATGTTTTTACTGTAACAGACATTCTAACAAAAAATCAGGTGGAGGTTTTATGATAGGGATTAAAGATAGTTATGAGACCTGTGATTATTACATGTTCAGTGATAACACCAATACTATAGACTGTGTAACTGTGACAATAAAGACAACCCTGGAACATATAACAATTTTGGAGTGTATAGACCACCAATGTCAAGTACAGATGACCTAGAGGAATTCATACATTTCTTGCATGAAACACAGCAGGGAAGACTAATATTAGCTGGGGACTTAAACCTGCCAGAAACAGACTGGAATAATATTGATTCATCAATGTTAGTAAGGAAATTATTCACAGCATATATTCAGGAACAATTGCTTCAGATTGTAAAAAAAAAAAAACTACCAGAGGTCTGAATATACTAGACACTGTTTGTGTTCCTAAAGACATTTCTGTTACTTCAAGTCAAGTTTTACCACCACTGGTGTGCAGTGATCATGGGGTTGTAAAGTTTAATGTGCTGCTAGATAATTCTGCTAAACTGAAATCTAAACTAATGCACAGAAGGTTAATTACAAATTACATGGAAGCAAAACAGTCACTATGTAAACCTAACTGTAGTGAGGTGTTCAGTGGAAAAACTGCAGATGGAATGTGGAAAATTTTAAAAGAGAACTTGTCAGAGTGCAAAAAATAAAAAAAAAAATGTTTAGCATCACGATCTAGGCATACAACATCAAGGGGATATATTTCCATAAAAAAACAATATATTTAATTAAGGTGAGATACAAAAAATACAAGAAATTGTCGATAGGTCGATCTACAGCTTTGAAAACTGAAATAAACAAACTGAACAAACATTAAACATAGTGTGAGACAAGATCAAGAAAAATTTGAAGAAAATTTATATAAAGATATTGAGCATAATAGGAAACATTTTTATAGATACATAACATGTAGAAGGAGTTAAGACACATAATTTGATAAACAGTGTGCAGATTCTAAAATTTATTCTCAGACACAACAGATTATAGATATATTTACAAAATCCTAAGCAAAACATTGGCTCCACAAAAGGGGTGATAAGTTGTTCTAGTGACATCCAGGTAACTGCAGATACTTTAATCAAATTAGATTATATTGAAAAAGAACTGCACAAACTGGATCCAAACAAAACACAGGGAGGAGACAGAATAAGTAACAATGACCTGAGAACACTTCAGCAAGAACTTATGATACCATTATATCTGTTATTCACTAGGTCATATAAATATGGGGAGATTCCTCAAGATTGGAGACATGCATGTATTAAAACTGTCTTTAAGGGAAAGGGGAGTAGGACAAACCTAGAGTCATATAGACCCTTAAGTCTGCTTTCATGTTGTGGAAAAAATAATTGAGAAGGTAATATTGGATAAGTTATTGTCAGAGCTGGAGAGGCTGGGACTTGAAACCATATATCAGCATGCATATGTTGAAAATAGATCTATTACTACCTGCAACATGATGTTCTATAACAATATAATAATAGCTATGAATGAAAAATTGTGCTGTGATGTAATTTATATAGATTTAACTTCAGCATTTGATAGAGTCATACACAAACACTGATCAATAAATTAGTGCAACTAGGTACTGAAGTACTCTCAATAAGATGGACAGATGCATGGCTTACAAATAGTACATGGCAAGTATCACACAGCAACTGGACAGGTGAAATCCTTGGTGTGGCGCTCCTGCACTGGCCCAGTAATCAAGGAGCCTTAGTCGTCACCACTGGCAACAGTGAGGAATGTACACACTGGGAGGATGACAAGTACACACACAGTAAAGTGCAATTTCCCTTAAGAGCACACAGAGATCACAGTCAGTCTGGGGCTGGTTTCTCCCTCTTTCTCCAGATCCCCAATACGACTACCCACTGGCACAGCTATAGGGTTGAGATCTCAGCTGAGTGGCCAAACCCAGATCACCAGTACCCTCTCTGTCCAACCAGTGCTTCATGTTCCTGCCCAAGTAGCTGACACACACACTCTTTGAAATTTGATTTATACACACACACACACACACACACACACACACTCCTGGGAAAGGTTGGCACAGGTTTACTAGCTATGCCCCCTTCTGCCCAGACTATAAGGTAGTTCTGACTGGCACCAGCCACTTATCAGCTAATTTAAGACCCTTAACAAACTGTGTCCAATTCTACTGTGTAATGTTACTATTAATCCAAATGGTAATTTGACCAAGCACCAGCCTATTAGGAGTGGCCTGTACAGTGTCACCAAATAGATATGTAAGTACTCTAAGAGCTTAAATATCTCTAAACAGACTAGCCACAATTGAAAGGTTTAAATATATTTAATAATAAATAATAAATGAACAAGACAATACTCAGTAAGTAATCAGTTACATCAGAGTTCAAAATCAAAGGAAATATTTAAAGTCTTAAATAAATAAAGAAAACATTTAAGCTATACTTTACTATATTCCTACTGACTCTAAAAGAGTTACTATGCCCTAAAAACTTACTTACAGAACAACAAGCAGGCAGAAGTGATGAGTGGATGCTCTTGTTAGGTCAAAGACAAACTGCAAAAAGCTCTCTCTTTCTCTCTCTCTCTCTCTCTCAGAGCGTTCTTAAATTAATATCAAATATTACTGCTGGGTTCACTGAGCTGGCAGTATCTCCTTCTGTCACACTTCTATATGAATCATATTAATATTCACAAATGACATATAATTATTTACAAAATTCCAGCTAGCTGGGCTGGCAGTATTTCCCTTTGTCACACTTGGTTACAGACAGGGTGTCCCACAGGGCTCTGTCCTCAACCCTTACTTGTTTAGATTGTATCTTTCAGACCTAACATTTTCATCCGAGGTGTTCTACAGTCTATATGCAGACAACCTTAAATTGGGTAAACTGATTACATGTGTTACAGATAAGACATGTTTGCAAAGAAAACTTGACTAAATTGACCATTTAGACACAGGAGAATAATATGCTGATAAATGCATTGAAAACTAAGCATATGAGATTTGGATTATATAAATTGAAAGGTGAATATTTAATACAGCACACAGTGATTGAAACTGTAGACTCATTTAAGGACCTGGGATTATGGGTAGATTCAGCTAAGAGTTTTTCTAATCACATCAACCAATTGATTCATAATAGTTATAGAACTATAGGTTACAAAAATGATTCATAAAGTCTAGGAAATCCAAAATGCTGAAGTCATTGTTTGTTAATTACATTAGACCCAAACTTGAGTATGGAATAACAATATGGAAACTCTATAAGAAAAAAGCATGAGTAAACTGGAAAGAGTGCAGAGGAAATATACCAAGATCATCCATGGCTGTTAATATTTAACTTATTCTGAAAGATTAAAATATCTAAACTTGTACAGTGTCTTTTACAGATATCTAAGAGGAGAGCTTATTCAGGTATATAAGGCATTTAGAGACAAGGTTGAGTGACGTTCGAAAGACGTGTAGAATGGGCGTGCCTTCACTGAAGGTTGGGCGTTGAGCTGGCACCTCGGCACCCGTAAAAAAATCTACTGCCAATCATTAGAGAACCGGAGTTCCGCTGTGGCGACCCCTAATCAGGAAAAGCCGAAAGAACAACCTCTGGGAATGTTTGGGGTTATCAAAAAGTACTAAAGAATCATCAGACAACCTATGTAGAAGAGTCTGTAGGAATGAAAAGTGTACTAATTGGTTCTCTGACAAAATAGCTAATGCATCGAACAGATGACCAAATTACATTAAAGCAAGTATTAGTTTAGATGTTTTTAAGAACAGCCTGGACACTTATTATGGGAACAAGTGTTTTGGTATATTGGCAAGCTAGAAGGGTATTAATGCCCATGCTTCAAATATTTGTATGTATGTATGTATACACAGAAAGAGATGTGTCCCATCCAATCACAAAACAGTTCTGGCCCGACATCTTTAAAACCTACACTTCATACGTGGCATTGGTTGTCCCTCGGCCACTTTAATAGCTCTTGTATAAACCACTCCCTGGGCCTTTCTGACTACTCTTTCCCCATTTTCAAACATCTAAAATCCACTGCATGTTTCCCCTTAGCACGTATGTGCTCTGAGAAACAGAAATGTACATGTACTATCTACTATTAATTAGCATTCTGCTGTACTTACCTTAAGCAAGTAGAAAATCATCTTTCCACAATATTCTTCCTTGCCAACAGATGAAGCGTGCTCAGTTCCTGGAGGTCTATGGCTTCTTCTGTAGCATGATAAGTCTTTCTGCTCTGTAAATGAAGGGGCATTCAGAAGCCATGTATCTGAAACACTGGTACTTCTTTTTACTTTTGCATCATCTTAAAATACTCAATTGTATTTATTACTGCTTGGTGTAACTCATTCTAAGCCTTTTGGTTTAAACACTTGGGCTTCGGACCAGTTAGTTGTTTTGCACTGAGAGGGTTTGTGGTCTGCACTGTTGTGGCAGAACAGGTAGCTTACATCCTTCTAGGTTGAGAACTGCTGATTGAGGGCTCAGTGTCTGTTATTCTAAAAGTGTATTAATTCTGGTTTAAGCACTTGGGCTTTCAAGCCAGTTATTTTACATTAAGAGGGTTCGTGGTCTGCACTCTTGTGGGAGGAGAGGCTGGACTCTGCCCTTCTGAGCTGGGAATTTCTGGTTGAAGGCTTATAGTGCATGCATATCTGAACTGTTTCTTACTGAAGTTGGTGCGCCTTGTTTGCTGTGGCATAGACTGGATTCGGGCCTGCTGGATCTGGCTTTGTTTGTGTAACTTGAGCACTAATCCAGACATTCTCTAAAGTATTCAATGGTATTTATTACTGCTTGGTTGTAACTTGATTAAAGTGTAGCTATCATTCTAGTCTTTTGGATTAAGCACTTGGGCTTCAGACCAGTTGTTTTACATTAGGAAGGTTTGTGGCAAGCACTGTAGTGGCAGGACAGGTAGCTTTCATCCTTCTAAGTTGGGAACTGCTGATTGAGAGCCCAGTGTCCAAGTGTATTAGTTCTGGTTTACGCACTTGGGCTTCAGGCCAGTTATTTTACATTAAGAAGGTTTGTGGTCTGCACTCTTGTGGGAGAAGAGGCTGGACTCTGCCCTTCTGAGCTGGGAATTTCTGGTTAGAGGTTTATAGTGCCTGAATATTTGAACTGTATCTTACTGAAATTGGTACACCTTGTTTGCTCTAGCATAGACTAGATCTAGGCCTGCTGAATCTAGCTTTGTTTATATGCTTGTTGTTTGTTTGCTTGTTATTTCCCTGGAAGCTAATTCCACCGAATACGCAACTTCTCAGCGCTTCTGTGGATCACTAGTGATATCTGCATTGCTTACTGTACTTATTTCCTTGTTTCACTTGAAAGAAAGTTACTGTTTGTCGTTTTTGCATTTAGTTACTTGTAACACATTGCACTCAAGTTACCTGACACTTGCTCACTAAAGCAATTATATAAGTCAGCACTAAAAATTAAAAGCACTACACCCTCACACCCCACTGGCCCTTGTTTTCAATTAAGGATTTCCCAATATTATTCTAGCATGTCCAAAGGTCAGTTGTCAATCTCCTCTCCGGTCCAGCTGGTGAATCTGGGAATCTTGAGGCAATGTTATAACTGCCTCATGTACACAGACAACCCTCTCCTCCTCCCACATAACACAAATACTTGCGAGAGATGCAGCTATTTAGCCAAACTGGAGGCTGAGCTCTCTCAACTCAGGACTGGCAAGACCAGACAGGAGGAGAAGGCAACTACACACACAACAAAACCAGCCTCACATAATGCTACCACTCCACTGAATCAAACACATAAACACACAAAGACATACTTGGAGGCTCTGAGTAAAAATTTACCTAAACAGCAGAAGCCTCCAAAGTAGACACCCAAACAACTGCTACCTCAAGACACCCCACAAGCAACACATAAACCACAAAAGCAGTGTGCAAAGCAGTCACAGCCCTTAAGGCCAAATACAACACCAAACATACTTGTCATAGGTGACTCCATAGTCAGACACACTGACGTCCCACTCACCAGGCTGAACAAAGAGAGGGTCACAGTAAGCTGCCTATCGGGCGCTAGAATCCGCCACATAACACAAGCACTCGGGTCACTCCACGGCAAGTACAAATATGACACAGTCATTGTCCATGCTGGTGTGAACGACCTGAGACGACCTCCCTGGACTACATGAAAAGAGACATAGAGGAGCTCTCTGATTATGTAGCCCAGGCAGGTATGACCCTAACCCTGAGCAGTATCCTTCCTTCACCAAGAATGATGCCACAATATAGAGACAAGATGATCAGCTTTAACAATTGGCTTAATGTCTGGTGTCATTCAAAGGGGATCCAGTGTCTGTCTGCCTGGGATGACATGCTTGACAAGCCACGCTGCTCAAGGGACGGCTTGCACCTGTCACCCCTGGGATTCCGGATATTGGCTAAGGCTCTTGCCACCCCATAGTGCCTTTTTAGGCAAGGCTCAAATTCTAAACCTACCACCCTAGAAAACAAAATGGGAAGAAACTGAGGGTAATGCTGCTCAATGCCAGAAGTCTAAATCTCAAAATGCACGACTCGAGGCCCTTCTCAGTATGGAGAACATCGATGTCTGTGCTGTAACTGAAACCTGGTTCAAGGCTCCTGAGAGCACCCCGGCACTATTAGGTTTTACCTCATATCATGCGTTCCGGGACCACACCACAAAAGGAGGGGTGTATCCATATTCATAAAGGATACCCACACCTCCAGGTTGGTGGCAACGCACAAGCTCGGAAACCATCCAGGTGCAACTAACCATAGGCAAAACTGCTCTACAAATTGTAGCATGCTACAGGCCACCCTCTCAAACTCAGGAAACCCACACAGCCTTCCTGAAGACACTGGAGGGTATAAATGTATCTCCAAACACCATCATATTGGGTGAATTCAACTACCCGAATATAGACTGGGAACATTACTCAAGCCCTAACTTTCTAGCCCAACGGTTCCTGGAGTTCATAAATTCAAATGCCATGGAACAGCTAGTCACTGTTCCCACGAGAGGAGAAAATATACTAGATCTCATTGTCACAAAAATGGGGACAAAATGCTCCACACCAGAAGTATATCCCTCATTGGTGAGATCTGATCATAAACTAATCTCACTGGAAATCCACATCCCGCCCCACCCCAAACAAAAAGACCATAGTGAAGAACTTCTCTAAAGCAAACTTCACACTACTCAAGACTGGTGTGGTATCCTTCAAGGCCCCTGAGCCAGAGGAAACCACAACCCAAGCTGCGGAAGCCCTTACAAATGCCTTCTATGAACACCTCCAGGACTGCATGGATCAGGCAATCCCAAATAAAACCAAGACTCTTTCCACAAAAGGCAAACGTCCAGTCTGGTGGACCCCAGCCATTAACAAACTTTACAATAAGAGGAGAAAGCTATTACATGATAGAACAAAATCCATAAAAGGGAAGTCACCCTGATCATTATTAGTAAAAAATACGAGCACTCATAAAATCAACTAAGGCCAATTTTGAGAGAAAAATTGCCATGGATTCAAAGGACAATCATAAGACCTTTTTCAGCTATGTTAGGAACCTGGGTGGAAACTCCCAGATATGCTCATAATTAGTCCAAAATGATACAAAAATCACTGAACCCACAGACATTGCCAACATACTGGCAGACAGGTTCAGTGCAAACTTCACCCCCCTCCCCCCCCTAAAGGAGAGATAACTATCCCAGCCGAGTGTAGCCTCCCGGACATCTCAAATGCGCAGGTGAAAGCTGCTCTCTCTAAAGCTAAAAACACAGCATCAATGGGACCGGATGGTGTCCCCGGCTGTGTGCTACACAAGCTAAATGAGGAATTAAACCCGCACATAAGGCAGCTGTTTAATCTCAGCCTTACCACAGGATACGTGCCCAAGGAGTGGCATACGGCAACTGTGGTCCCACTCCACAAAGGCGGCGCCTCTACGGACCCTGGTAATTACCGCCCCATAAGCTTAACAAGTCTAGTCTGCAAAGCTATGGAGAGGATCATAATGGAGCTCATAAACAAAGATATAGGGGACTTGCAGACATTGGACCCGACCCAGTTTGGCTTTGTCAAGGGAAGATCATGCCTTTTGAACTTGGTCGACTTCTTCGAAACAGTCACCAAGCCAATTGATGAGGGAAAGGCAGTCCATACAGCCTACCTTGACCTTGCAAAGGCTTTCGACACAATACCCCACTCGGGTATTGTAGACAAACTTACCAGCTTAAATGTAAACCCATATGTCACAAGATGGGTTGCAAACTGGCTTAAGGACAGAACCCACAGGGTTAGAGTTGCTGGCGCTGTGTCAGACTCCAAGCCGGTCACAAGTGGTGTCCCACAGGGCTCGGTCCTTGGCCCCCTATTGTTTGGCATCTACTTCTCAGAAGTACAGGCCAACATGGGAGGACTTTGGCTGACAAAGTTTGCAGACGACTGCAAACTGGGCCATAGTGGAAAGTGCATCGGACACGGATATCCTTCAGAAGGGACTCACGGAAACAGATAGCTGGTGCCAGAGCCATGGCCTGAAGTTATACGCCAAAAAATGTATAGTCATACCCTTCGGGAAAAACAAGGTAACCCCAAGCTACCATATAGGTGGCAATCCACTAAGCACAGAAGAGGTTATCAGGGACCTGGGGACCCAGGTTGACAGTGGCCTTTCTTTTGACACTCACGTTGCTAAAGTGGTTAGAAAGACCTTCTACATTGCCCACCTGATCATGAAGGGATTCACATCCAGATCTAGTGAGGTCATTGTTCCCCTGTACTCTTCACTTATCAGACCAATGATCGAGTACAATGCCCCATTCGGGATGTATCTCACCCGACATCTGCAGCAATTGGAGAGACCCCAAAAGTTCCTCACCAAAAGGATAAAGGGACTCCAAAATCTGTCATATGCTGCCAGATTGAAGAAACTCCAGCTCTATTCAGTCGCATACCGTCTGCTCAGAGGTGACATGTGCCTGACATACAAGGCCATGTCCAACCCGGAATTAATGGACATGCTCCACCTCAAAAAATCCAAATCCACCAAAACCACTAGAGCAAGCGACTTAAACCTTAGCACGGATATAAATAGGACGTGCTGGAGGGATAGATTTATCACTCAGAGACTCCCTATGCTGTGGAATAAAATCCCGGTCCATGTGAGGCAGAGCACCTCGCTGACTCTGTTCAAGAGAAATCTAGACCTGTGGATGGGAGATCGTAGATTTACCCCGGGAATCATCTCTGTGTCACTGATGGACAGAGGCACAACAAACTAATGGGCACAGTATTTTTTCATATAAGGGGTGGCGTAAGCCACAAAAATTTGGGCTAGGCTTATAAATGCCTTAGGGCAGATAGCCTAGTATAAACCTATGAACCTATGGTACATCTTTAATGGACCATTGTATATATCCTAAGGGCCTACACAATAGGATGTTTAAGGTATACAGTGAGGACTCCAGCCATGCTAGGTCTTTTTTGTAGTTCTTACTAAATGGTTTATCTGCAGGTATAGCAGAAGCCATGTAGCTGAAATGCTGGTATGTTCTTAAAGGGACATTTGCATATATCCCATGCATCTCCACTGCTGGAGGTTTAAGGTATTGAACAGTGAAGACCCCAGCTTTGCATTAACTAAATGGTTTGTCTGTGTGACCTTTCTACCACTTTGTTGTTGTTGTGTCTTTCGGCCTTTCCCGGTTAGGGGTCGCCACAGCGGAACTCTGGTCCGCTAATGATTGGCAGTATATTTTTACGTGCTGAGTTGCCAGCCCTGATGCACAACCTTCAACGAAGGTATGCCCATTCACGCATGTCTCCACACAGAAGATGTTCTAGCTGAGAATCGAACAGGACGTCTTACTGTGAGGCGACAACGCTACCGCAGCACCACCACCGCAGTACTCTTTCTACCACTACTTAACAAAAAGGAAGTTGTAAGCTAACATTAACGTTGTCAGAAAGATAAAGCTGTCTAAAATATCTAATATAATGTACTGTTACATAATGTGAGTATACATGTTGACACACATAGTTAAAAAGTTTAGAATAGTATTTATCCTAAGAAGATGGTAACAAAATAGGCCAGTTTAGCACCATAGCCAGAGACTTGAAAAACAATACATATTCAGTATGTCGTCTTATACAAAATTAAGCTTATAAAGAGAATCACAGCTTATGTCTCTTACTGGAACTAAATAAACAACAAAGAATTTACATTAAGTAATAAAAGGCTTTCTTTGAAATCAGTAGGAAAACCCACAGCTTCTCCTTATTGGAAATTCTATACTTGGAAGTTCCTGCATAGGGGCTTTTAACTCCCAATAAAATTGCCAAAATATATAAAAAAAGAAGACATGACATGTAGGAGACGTAATCAAACTGATGCTGACTGGTTGCATATGACTGTAAATTCTAGAATGGTATCTGCTTTTTGGAATGATTTTAGATACTTCTGTAAAGCTATGTGGAATGACAATTGTACAATTTCTGACTCTCTCATATTGTTTAATGTGCATGCTCCAGAAATTATACTCAGAAATCAAATGCATATATATGTTCAATACTAGTGATAGCAAGAAAAGTAGTTACAAAAAAATTGGAAATCGGAACAGTCACATTTAGCAGTGAATTTCTTTATTTAGTCAAACTTGCTTGTGATAAACTTCCACTATAAAACCGAGAACAAAAAATGTGACACATAAGCAAATTGCTTGGAAGAAACTGAAATCTTTATTACAGAAATATTGAATGATTTCCCATTACATGTATGCATTGTTATTATATTTGTTTGTACATAGTTTGTATGATCTTTGACTTTTAAAAAATAAAAAAAAAAAACATATGAGTAAAAAAAAGAATCACAACTTAATACAATGGTAGGGAGTCATTATAAATCCACACAGGTTTGCCCCATATACTAGTACTTCTCTGTATTAAGAAGGCATAGGATGAACATTCCTTATCATCATCAACTCTTTCCCTGCGAAATTAAACTTCTCATGTTTGAAAAATGAATTGCAAAATATCTATGTGCGCCTGCAGGGACACACACACACACACCCCAAATTTACTGGTCTCTTTAAGTGACTAGCTTTTGCTAATAAGAGGAGCAGGTATTAGTTGTCCTTTCCCAGCAGAATTATTGGGCAATTCTCTCTCTCTCTTTCGGGTTTTCCCGGTTAGAGGTCGCCACAGCGAATCATGTGGTTTTCTTCTCTAACGTTTGTCACTTTATGTCATATCTATTGTAAACTAAGAACAACTTCACAACAACTATGTCAGTAAGACGCAGTCTTTTATCAGCTGCAAAACTGGGTTGCTTACCTTTCAATGACATTCTAATCCTTGGCCTACAATTAAGCAAAGGATTAGTCTGTCAATTATGCATAACAATCCAGAGCGGACAAACACCAACTGACAGAGATCGGGCCTCATGAACATTTCATTAGTAATAAGATATTGGATTTAGGGAGGTTTGGTGTTAAGAAATTGAAGCTCAAATGTGTCTGCCGTATTTAGCAAATTACTTCAGAGCTGACCACGTGGTTTTGATTTTTTTTTTTTTTTGTTATGTCTCACAGGATAATGAATTTCCTTTGCAATTCTTCTTCTTTCGGCTGCTCCCATTAGGGGTCGCCCCAGCGAATCTACTGAATTCCCTTTGCAATTGCTCTGGTTTAAATCCAGCATATGTAACATGTAATTAAGGTCACCACAGGTAAACAGTAACTGAAATTAAAAAGTAAGAATGGGCAAAACCCAGGTTACTGAATAGTATCATGACGCGGTATTTTACCTTTCAGAAATAAACACCTTCTTGCATTTACTTCATTGCTATACAACCACTGTGAAAATTTCTTTTTCTTTCCTTTTCAGTGGAGAAATACGGTAGCAAAGATCTGTTGTCAAATTCTTTCCTCTCCGTTTCCACCTACTGGCAGTTTATGATATGTTGGCTGCAAGCCAGATGTGACACAATGTTCCACTGAGCATGCTCACAGTGCAGTTCCCTTCTTTGCTAGGAATCTCTAGAAGTATTTCTTTTCGGATCCTTCAAAGCACGGGAAAGGAAGACCAGTAAGTATCGTTATAGAAAATTAACTGGCTTCATTTGAATAAGAAAGTATTTATTTGTGTTAGTGCCATCATTTTGGTTACAAATGTATGTACTAATGCAGTGGCGTTGCCTCTATTACTGTATTGTTGCATTTTATGCCCGGATAAAACCTGCAAGGATGATTATTATAACAGGTGCTTTCTCAGTGGATGTTGCAAATACTGCTTAAGTAGATCTGACTGACTGATGATTTTCTTAAGTTGTGAATTAAGAGAATGATAGGTTAGTAAACGGTATCTTACATAATTTTTGAAACCGTTTCTCCAGTGCCTGCTCAGAAATGTCCCATGTAGCCGTATGCCTTCTGCAGTAGTTTAAGCAGATATGCCAGCAACGCAGAAAAGGAAATTGTATATAATGTTCTGTATGCAGACCTGATTCCAGAGTGTTTTGCTTTACAGAAAGTGGGTGTGAGAAATGGTTGCTGACAGCAGATTAACAAAAAACAATAAGTTGCTCAGAGTTGAAGGCAGATAGTGAGAGATGTTACAAAGAAGTTTACCAAGAAGTTAATGAGGCTGTACAAACTCAAAGTGATGTACATGATGATCTTGAATTTCAAACCTGGACCACAGACTTACCTGGTGTACAGTGTAATTACTAGAATTAATTGTTATAGATGCAGTTGTTTTATACCTGTTTTGCTAAGTTTTGTGATATGGTTATAAGTGGACATCAAAACTAAAAAACATAGACATTTTTTTCTTGCTGTTTACTTTTTAAAATTCAGACTGGTGCAGCAAAATAATATGTAAACCTGACGACGGCACTGCTTCAGTTGAGACAGCAGGCAGCACTTGTAGGTGTACACAACAGTTGTGCAATACTTCAGCAACTTCCATTTCCTCTTTCTTTTTCTGTCTTTCAGTTTCTTCCATTCCTTTAGTTCATTCTTTGTACGGTTTCTTTCAGTACTAATCCAGATCACACTCTCGAGAGGTGTAATATGGTGCCTTTTACTTTCTTTGTTTTTAAGAACTTTGAGAGAGAGTTACAAGTGATTTAACCAGAATAGCCTCTATTTACACAGTAATATTCCAAGTCTGGAATTTAATTTTTGTTTTGCGGAGATTCTATTCTTTATGACCTGAATGAGTATGTGAAGTCAGATTCCTTCCCCCAGAAATATGTTCTCCAGCCCTTCTAAACTGTACCTAATTTACCAAACTGCATGGAACAAACACTCATAAAATGACACCCTGGGTGCCTCTTCATGCCCTCATACAGTGGGCTTCATCTCTTGACTCCTTTACTAAATGTAATTACCTCTGAGGTCACACCAACTCTGTGAAAAAGGCAGTTTTGAAACTATTCCACTGATGAAACCGGACTCAAGGAAACAGCCATTTGCTGAGACCACACCTTAAATACTGCTAACCCCTAGAGAACATGAAACCCCTAAAAGAGGTCTTGGTATACATGTTCACAATACTTTCATCACTAGATAATGATTTCTTGCCAGAGACACTTTCTTGGTATTTAGTGGACCACCTTTCACACTAATTGATGTCTCTTTGCCAAAAAGACCAATGGCATCCCTACAGGAAGGCATCAGTGAACCCCACTCCACTAGAGTTACTACCAGTTACCCTGCTTCCAGCATGCCAGCCTTGTGTGAGTAACCTGTATAACATTTATCTCTCGTCTATTGCTTACCATGCCATCAGAGTGCTTAGTAACTATTAAAACATTATTCCAGTTTCTTAGCTGCAACCTAGTTCATTTCGCAGATAATCTTATCCTGTACACAATGGTCTTCCATTCTTAGTAGTGATTAACATTTACAGAATGGCATTATGACTTTATAAAGCATAGTGATATTAGATGTCAGGCTTGTTTTGAGGTTACATGGTCATGGTGTACATTTTATAAACTCAAGTACAATACAAAAAAGTTCTGTCATGGCCATATCTGGGAAAAGTGATATCTTCATTACATTTCACATGTAAGCAGTTTGGAGGACTCCCTGAGAAATGAACAGCAAAGTAAGTATTACGGCATCCCTACCGAGATGAGATTGTTATTTAAAGGATTGCGGTGATTCAGTAAGTGGACATGTTGAGACACCAATCCTTCTACAGGAAAGACATGGGTGGTACCACCAAGAGGAACATATAAGAAGTATAGAAATTGCAGTCTGATTTTCTGCATGGCATTGTAGTGGCCTGTAGTGTAGAGATCTGAAAACAGTACATGGTTTTTGTACACATACAGTCTTTCCTCTCGGTGTTGTAATTTAGACATTGCTGTTTGCTTTCTGCCCTCAGATTAACACATGCTCTACTTGAGTCTAAGTGTCTGGCAGTTAATGCAGAGGATTAAAGCTGTGAGCTGTTAATGAGCTGTTTCATGTAGTCCACCATTTTAGTCCCTCACCTTCCAACCGCCTACTGTGTGAATCTGAGCATGTCTTTTAACCAGACTGTGCTCTTAGTTTGCCCCGGAAAAAGGGACAGTTTTGTGTCGTTGGCTTAACCAGTTAAATGAATGAATGAATAAATAAATAAAGAAAGATATTTTAAAAAAAAATTAGAACCATCTAGCCTAGCTGTATTGTGCAGCAGGATGGAACATATACTGCAAGCCAGGCAAATAGGATTTAATTAATGGCCTGATAATGGAGGAGCCAGGCAGGGAAGGGGAAGAATGAAGGGTAGTGGCCTGTTCACCTCTCCTGGCTAATGGGAAAGGTTCCATGTAATTGAGGGCACAGTGTGATATCCATGGTAAGGACTTGGGAAAGCCACTGCTCATGCTCCCTGAGAAGGGGCAGGGTTTGTTGGAGGAACACCCATAGTAGAAGTGTGGGGATGTCGTCCATGGTCAGCCCATTGCACGCTGTGTGCATGCAGGGCAGGTTAGGGCATAACCAGAAAAAGCCAAATGACCCCTGATGGCTATTTAAATGATAGAGTCTGACCAGGTGTTGTGCAACAAGTGAGTCTGTTATTTTGGAAGGAGCTGATGACTGACTGACAGGCAATGGGTCAAAACAATGGCAAACAAATGAAATTAGAACCACCTATAGGCATATCACTTACTAAATCACTAAACTTAGTCCATACATAAAAAAATTATCAGTAACAATGTTTATAGCCTGATTATTAGCAAAATTAGAATTTGCACCCATTTCTTCTTTTCAGGTCACCTGCTGTGGTTTTGATGATCATGTGTAATACTGAGATGTGCTGTGTATGTATATATATATATATGTGTGTGTGTGTGTGTGTGTGTGTGTGTATGTATATATATATATAAACACATACATACATATTTATGTAAGTATATATAAGATTGTATCCTTGACATGTAGGCATGATGAAGTCTCAAAAACCACAATCTTATTCATGTTATGCTTAAGCCTATGAAGCTAATATAATGCAGTGCAGTTTAAACATAAGCTCGTGTTTTCAAGCTTGTGTGCTTACCTGTGGTCTAAGTTATCCTGCCTTCATTTTATTTGCGAATAATCTCCTCTGATTTCAGAAAGTATCACAAATTCCTCAGTCACTGACCCACTTTCCTGTGGCTAGATTTTGTTGTGTAGTGTACTTGTGAGTGTTATGATTATAAAGGTTAACCTTTGCTAATTTAAGCTGTCCTTTACATGTTGCTACATTGTACTGCCAAAAGTGATAATGTCAGCAGTGTACCAGGCAGCAAGAAGACATAACATACCTGAAAGTGTTAATGAAGTCCATTGTTACTGTCATGCTTTCTGAGTCAGGAATCAATGCCTCCCTAGTGCATACACATTAAGAATACCAAAGGACGCTCAATGTCACTGTTCTGACTGAACGACAACAAGCTGTGTTTTGTATCCTAGTCCTCCTCACAGTGTGTGACAAATACTTTCCCGATCATTTGCCTTTTTTGCTTTAAATTTCTCCCGATCTTGAGTGGCCTCCTTTTCCCCTCTAATCCAAGTCTGCTTTAGTTTTACCTGCAACATGATATAAAAAGTATGCTCCTTGTGGGTGGTTGTGAGCATGTTCCTGGCAGTGCAATCAATTTCTTTTATGCATCGAATATGCAGTCACACTGCATGTAACCTTCTTGACCTTGGGTTTATGGGTAAAACCATGGCCAGACCTATTATAGAGTTATGCCCACTCTTTTATGATTTCAGGAAGTAAACTCTGAGTATGGATGAAAGGTGTTTAATTCTGAAGATATAGAGCAGTATAAACATAATTCAGAATGCTCACTGCATGTATAAAAAACATTAATTTCAGTCATAATTCAAAATTGCATAAAGCACCTTATTACTTTATTGCTGGCGAGGAGAAATTAAGTCTGAGCTTGTTTGTAAGGTGAGATGAAATTCAGTTAAGTGAAGTTGGTGTCTTGCTGTGTTGATATTAGTTTCTCAGGAGCAAAGATGCATGTGTCTACGGTATAATTCCCTTTGAAACTGGTTGAATTTGAAAGTTTTATCAATAAATAGTGTCATACCAGCTACTCACTGCCAAGTGTCTTCTGTTTGTTAGATCTAAGAATTCTAACCCTGGTGCCCGAATTGGTCAGATACTCTTGAGTATTTCTTGAAGGAATCTTCTATCTCAAAAATAAAGCTTAAAAAAGTTTACACTCAACCTAAGAAGCTTGTTGTTAACTAAACCAATAAGTAAGAAATGCATACTTTTTTTCATTTATACTAGTCTCACAGTGATGGTAGCCTGTTTCTCAAGCTGTACCCAGGAGTGTTGTTCGGTTAAGTGAGTTCTGCAGTCATACAGTACACAAATGTGAATCACTCAGGAGACAGCACATGCAGTTTTGGTTGCAGATGATCAGAAGTGATCGTCATCCCACAGAAGATGCTTAGATTCATGCACGGTGTGGGAAGGTGTTTACTATCTTTCGCAGACATGGGTTCAAATAAGGATATGAATGAGGAACTGGCAAACACCTAACACATGGCTGGGAGGGTATGACATGAGCTACAAGGACAACGGGTGCAATCTTCCAAGGTGTGTATGTAACATAGATGAGGGCCAGGATAAGCAAGAAGCTCCATCTGCATTGCTAGGCCCAAAATTATATAATGGACTGTTTCAGGGGCAGCACCTCTGAAGGTAGACAAGGTCACCTGACCACGTTTTTCCATAGTCAGTATAACACAGGTATTCTGTGCAAAAAGATCATTGTTTCAGTGGGATCTTTCCATTTAAGAAAATGCATTACATAAGTAAGTGAAGACAAGGGATGCAAATCCAGAACACCACTTCTTCACAACTCATTATTTTAATCAGCATTCATACCGCTGGTTAAGCAAGGGAGACCAACAAAAAATTGCATTTTGCTCAGATCCATTTTTTTATTTATTTGTTTGTTTGACTAGATGTTTAGTTGTTAATTGCATTTGTTAACTGAGTTGAAATACTGGTCCATAGACCTCTCTCAGTTACAACTCAAGCCAAAGGCAGTCACAGTTACAGAAACAATTGTATTTCATTGCAAAACAGCCACAGTTACATAAACATGAAATGTTGGTTTGCAGTATGTATGGCATAAACCATTTACATACTTACTGTGCATATTTACAACAATGGATTTCCACAGGTTTTATAAATACAGGCATGCAATAAGTATTTTTGTATTGGTGGTGCTGCGGTAGCATTGTCGCCTCACAGTAAGATGCTGTCCGGTTCGATTCTCAGCTAGAGCGTCTTCTGTGTGGAGACATGTGTGAATGGGCGTACCTTTGTTGAAGGTTGTGCGTCAGGGCTGGCAACTCGGCACGTAAAAATCTACTGCCAATCATTAGCGGACCGGAGTTCCGCTGTGGCGACCCCTAACCGGGAAAAGCTGAAGACACAACTGTGAACATTTCCATCAGAAGGTTTCTACAGGTCTTACAGATTTATGTATTCTATACACTCACTTAAATCAGATATGTGTATATCTTAACTGCATACTATAATTCAGAATCTAGCTGGGTGTGTGGTTACTAGATGAAGTCAGATTGAGTTTAGATATGCATAAATATTTGTCAGTTTGTTACAGATATTTATAGCAATGAATGAAATATATTCCAGAATCCTTGCCTGCTTATTGGCATTCATAAATGATTCCAGGTCACTATCCAGATCTTTTTTAGCCAGGATTAATGTCTTGAGTATTTGTGTATTTACTGGAGACTAGTAGAGAAAGTAAGAAAAAGAGAGAGAGAACTGAGACTCAGGTTTATTAATGCATGATAATGCATTGTGAGCCAGTAATTAATTCCAAGCCCTCCTGTGGCCCATGAGGTCCCAGTCCCCAGGGGTAGTATCAGGGACCCAATGATTAGGAGTAACTGGAGCGGAGCTGAAATTAGCAGAATGTTATTTGGAAGGTATGCAATTAGAAGGCTTAAAACAATAAATGAAAATAAATAATAGTGAGAGAATTCCAGACAAGTTAATACATGTAGAAAATGCACTTTTATAAACTCATATCACAAAAACAGGAAAGGTGGATGACCAGACAAACTGAACCCTGCACTCTTTAGTTTCCACAGAAGAACTGGAAAATTAGTCAGAATTCAAACAGGAAAACAAGCAGAAGTCACAAAACACAAAACAAATCTTTGATTATATTCCAGGAAGAAGAAACTAGCTGGTTTGAAGGGGAGAAAATCCCAAAGAGGCATGCTGATCGGGAGGTGAGTGTAACAGTGGAATCAAAGGGAGTACTTAGAAATAACTTAGAACTTAGGGAAATGTTGGTTACATGTCATGGAATTCTTTTTAACTGTTCAATAGGAACACAAAGATTCTAAAGGACTGGATAAGGACGGATACTGCTAATGCAACCGCAAGAAGTTAATTAGGAGTCATTACCTGTCTAACTCGACACTGAGAATGTTAAAAATGCATACCACCTCTGCTAAAGAAAAGGCTGTGTGTGTATCTACAGTTGATAGCAACGCCAAGAGTAGAATCATTTCACCAGAGCAAGGTTGTATCATATGACCCTGATACGTATAATTAGGTGACCTAGAAACTAAATGAGGGTACAACCCTCAATGTGGCTTATCTAAATTTCAGAAAGCATTTCAACTCTGCTTTAAACTAGCTAATTAGCTGACAGAAATAAATTGAGGTTGTAAACTAACTGAAAGATGAATCTTTAGCTTAGATAAACAATAAAAAGTTCCTGTAAATGGTATTTAGTCTGAGAAAGAAATGTCATCAAGACTGGGACTGACATGTTTAATTCTAAGACTATTCCAGTTTAATAGTTATATGTGACATTATAAAGGAGAAGAAAAGGGAAGTATGCAACTTTATAGATGACACAAAAATGTACAGTCAATAATCAAAGAATGAGCCAGCAATGTGTAGTCAGGGTGGGCAAGCTTGGCACTGTCTGCATTCACTTTTTGATTGCATTTTATATAAAATAATAGAAAACTAAAGATATATAAAGCAGAGCAGATTGCCACTCCTTTAATAAATGCTTACCCTGTACCTTGTGTTTGTGAAGTAAACACCTTAAGCATTGCATATATTGTGCAGTTCACTACAAAGAAAAAAAACAGCAAGTACAAGAGCTACTTCCTAAACCGCTTGCTACTTCATAAATCCATTCTTTGAAGTATTTATATGTGCCAGAACGCTTTAGGAAATACCTAATATTGCTCTGTGATTCTGCTAGTTGCTGCAATAACCACGTTTCACTTTGTGAAACGTAATGGACTGCCAGCTGGAAATCCATTGCTGACTACCAGGCAAGCTAGTGATGGTAGTCCGTGGTTCAGCTGTACTGCAGAGACATGCAGAAAGTAAAAATGTCTCAATGTGTGTATCTTAAGGTTTTTCCCTGACTCAAGCAATTTCAGAGAAGTACGTAGAGCACACAAAAAGCACCTGGATGGAGAGGAGTTAGTATACCGTAAACAAACACAAATATGTAAACAGTAACAGCAGTTGCAGCAATGCAGGGGCAACTAATCTTGTGCCACGTTTCAATTTAAGCACAGTCAAATGCCATTTCAGAAGACAAGCCACATACATAAATAGATACAATTACAAGATAGGGATTGTGAAGTGGTGTACAAATCCTAGATATTTTTATAAAGTGCTGTAGCTAAAGAAATCTACACAGCCGCAACAGTACTTATTTGAGTAATGCACTCAGCCAGCCCATTGTCCGCAGTACGTAAATGTTTCAAAATAAATAGAAATGAGTAAGCATACTTAACTTAGTACACTTTTCGAACAGCAGATACATCAAATGTACTAAAAAGACACACCACTTTGCTGTTTCATCTTTACTTTTTATTATCTGCTGCTTTTTGTATGCAAGTGTACTTTTTTTTACAGTGGCTTGCACGTACACAAGCAATGCTTTGCTTTATTGTGGGGCTAGAACAACAAAGCAGTCATGCAGATGACTAAAAAGATCATTGTTCAGAGATATAACAATCTGTGACACATTAAAGTGAATGTCCTGAAATAAAGTGTGTGACGGTGCACTTGTTGCCATGCCCACTTTGAAGAGTGTTTTTTGTCATACAAGTTCATAGATTTGTAGATAAATACTAGGCTAGCTGCCCTCATAGGTCATTTTAAGCCTAGCCAGTTTCCCTTTGTGAGAAACAAACCCTGTACCTTGTGTTTGTGAAGTAAACACCGTAAGCATTGCATATATTGTGCAGTTCACTACAAAGAAAAAACAGCAAGTACAAGAGCTACTTCATAAACCACTTGCTACTTCATAAATCCATTCTTTGAAGTATTTATATGTGCCATCCTGTAATTGCTGTATTTCATGATAAGAAAGCAAACACAAATGTTGCATAAGTTATTAACCATGCATAGGTTCGTAGGTGTTTACTAAGCGAATGACCTCAAGGGCATGTTTAAGCCTAGCTATGTATCCCGAATCTCTGACAAGTTCTGATACCCTTTATAAGTGTAAGCATGGGCCTGGGAGATGAACCATTTACAGGTTACTTGTGTCCATTAGAGACATAGGTGCCAAACCAGGGATGAATTTACGGTTTCCCATCCAATTGTCCAAGCTGCACTTGAATTGGGTTAGGGAGGAACTCTGCTTCATATGGATGGGGAGCCTGTTCCATAGACAGGGTAGTCTGTGGCATATATACCTACCTCTTCAGCATGTCCTATTTATATCACAGGGAAGGTTTACATCTTTAGAACAGGTAATTCAGATCAAACCCTATGCTACTGAATGCCCAGAGTAATATAAACTTAGGTCGGCACTCCAGTAATAAGTGATAACCTCACATACAATAATGTTGCCACTACAGGTTAATGTTCATTTTAACTTGCGTAAATATTCACATTATTGTTAATACACTTTGGTGAATGTTGTATACTCCAGCACAAATAGAAATCACAGGCACTAATGCTGAATTTCTTAGTATTGGGAGTTGGGGGATATTTCAAACCTTCAGAAGCTAATAAATGTGCAGGACTGGCCTGATTTATTGTATACTATATGACTTTTTTCTCTTTCCTTGACACCTTAATTTTGTATTGCATAGCCTCAATACACACTTTTGATGAAATGATCACACAGTGTAGCTTACTGCAACATTTCCATTGTACTTTGACACGAAACATCAATCAAATCATCCTCTTAATTTTATTGCCTCCAGCTGTACCTTTTAGCTTCCCCATGTTGACAGCCTGTGTCAAATAAATTGTTAAAATCAGACTGTAAAAATCATTAGGCTTTTTAAAATGACAGTCAATAACACAGGATGCTCAGGTTCAAACAATATTGCTTTACTAATGTACATTAGGAGGCAAAAAACTATACAAAAACAAGTATAGAGTTTTGACTGGCTCTATACAGGAAATACCTTCAATTATATACCATTTGCAATCAGCTTTTGCCCACCTTACTGACGTGGTCAGTCACAGGGCATTTACATCACTATAGTCCATAATACTTCATTCATAAGAAGATGCTTAGGTAATGCTTTTTAAAAACTTTCCCATGAGAATAACACAGCCTTGCGAGGCACCTGGTCAGTTACAATGTCTTCCTGTAGATGTTACTTCTTTCAAGGTTCTTAGATTAGTTCGGACAATGGTCAGTTCATTTCTTAATACGTTCCTTTGTCTCTCTGGTAGCAGCTGCACACTATCTCTGATAGTGTTCACAAGGCCATCCTTCTCGGTGGAAGGAAGAAAGATATACATGCATACATATTTGTTTCTCTCTAACTCAGCAAATAATAACTGCTGAAAGACATAAGCTTGCTGAGCTGGCTACTGCCAGGGTCAGAGGTTAACCACACTGCAGCTAAGTTTCAAGCAATTATATGCAAGATCATTTCTACTGCCATATTGTTAAATAGAATCAAATGCATTACATATTATACTGTTTCTAAACTTTGCACTACATATATGTTTAAGTACATATTCTTCTAACAGTTTATATATGTTTAAGTACATCTTTTTCTAGCATTCTGTATATGTTTAAGTACATATTTTTCTAACACTCTGTATATGTTTAAGTACATATTTTTCTAACATTCTCCCTCCTTTTAATGCTTTTTATTCTATTCAGAAACATAAACAACATTATTTCATTCCCTAGTCTCTTCCTCTCTGGAACTTTCAACTAGGCAAGTCATTTGTTTTATATTTCAGAAAGAATTTCATTTGGTATCAACAGATTCAACTCCAGGTCTTGATACATAGTCTCGGTTACAGATACATCAACGAAGTCCCTAACTAATCTTTGATTAATCTTTTCATGCAGGGAATTTCACAGTAAACACATGCTCCTATTAGGAGTATACCCACACAAATAGCAATTAAAATGTTTAATAGGATGGAACCCCACCCCCCAAACAGATTCTGGAAAAAGTCCGTCAGTGGGTTTGGGCCTGGTTTAGTCATTGCTGATACTTGCTGAATTACCTCTAGGTGATTATTTGTCTCATGACGATTCTCAGGGATAAAAGCACAGCATTCTTCTTTGTGTACCACCTCTTGCCACTAGGGTGAAGTAAAGAGCCATTCGATTTTGTAGCACAACAGTTCTCATTGCATTCAGTTCATCAGTCACCAATTCTAGGGCGGAAAAAGTTGCATTACTCATTACTTCGAGAAATCTTGACAGCTTCCTCAGCTCCCAGATCGATTTGACTGCTCCATAGGCTGGTAGTATTCCTGCCCAGGATATAACACTGTTGCCCAAGTCCATATGAGTCAATTTATTTCTGTCTTTTACTGAATTATGGTCTTTCCAACCAGCTTCGATTCTTCCCAACTGGATTCACAGGTTTCTTGACTGGACCTTCAGATTTTTTGAGCTGTTTCCCTTACATTTCGTATCTTACCCAAAGGTAATTCTGCAGTATGTCTTATTGCTGGAACCAGATAACCCAAAAACAACTGCCGGACCAATTCTCAGGTAACCATTCATATGCCTTTTTCCCACAAATAAAATCATTACTTTGGTACTAATACGTGTTATCCCTGCATGAAACATTTTCCTATCTTTAATAGACAATTGTTTAGTTAAGACTGGATTGTCACGTACTGCATTTAATGTAGTTTTCATTGAACTCAGATATGAATCATAATTAGTATTACAAACAGTACCCCCACTTCTGACTTTAATGTAACATTTATAAGACATTGTTATATTACAATTACTCCAGCCCACCGGGAGGGTATCACTTTTGTAGAAACATACAACTCCTTTTTGTGTGACAGGTAAAAATAAAGCTATTTTGTCCTGTGATCTCACAGTTCCTGTATCAAAAACAAATTTTCCCAAGTCTCATTTATCCCCAGAGGGACAGCAGACATTAACAGTCTTTTATATGCTGTTGGTGTAGCTGTACAAACCCAGCAATTTGAAATGTTCATAGTCTGCATACACACGTTTCATGGCCAGGTATGTGTTAAAGTTTGGATGCCAGTCTATAAACAGTTCATCACGTCTTCTCACTTTCACTCGTGTGGTTGAGTGCAGGAAAAACCACAATAAGAGAAAAATTGTCACACTTATAGTCAACAAATGCACAGCCAACAAAATAATTATGCAATAGTTCTGGGGTTGCTCTGCTTTTCTATTTGCTTTACTCTTGGCCATTTTGCCCTTGTGTATCAAATTGAAAGTTATTTGTTCTTGTTCTGTCTTTCATCTGAAAAAGAGTTAAACTGCAAAACAGATTTATTCATTAACAATTTCTTTATATAATTAGCTAATGAACTGTCAGCCTCCTGCTCTGCAGGCATGAGAGCTTTCCACTGAGGCACATAATATGCCCTTCCAAATACTACTTCAAAGGGGGTCAAACCCTTTACATTTGGAACTGTTCTCATGCTCAGCAATGCTAGAGGTAAACAGCAAATCCAATTCTTCTGAGTCTCACTCATCAACTTCCTTAACTTGTTTTTCAAAATCCCATTGTACCTCTCCACCAGTCCTGCTGACTGTGGGTGGTAAGCACAGTGATTCCTCAAGGAAATCCCAAAAAACCTCCCAAGTTGCTGAATTGTCTGATTGACAAAATGTGTCCCATTGTCACTATAGATTCTTTCCGGTATGCCAAATCTAGGAATTATTTCCTTTACTAGGGCCTTTGCCACTGTTGCTGCATCCGGATTCCTGGTTGGAAAAGCTTTTACCCATTTTGAAAACATATCTATGATCACTAAACAGTATTTCTTTCCTTCACATTTATTCAACTCTTTGAAGTCCATACAAATAGTATGGAACGGATATGGTGGTGTAGGGAAACTCCCTTGCTTGTTTTTAAATGCTCCTTGTGCATGGTGCTTGTTACAAGTATGACAAGCTGCACAAAATTTTATTGTATAATTTATGTATCCATATGTTTGGAATATTCTATTTACTAACTGTACCATCCCCCCTGTTGAGACATGACTCTGCCCATGGCTCAACAAAGCTGCATATCTAAATAAATTAGACGGCAATATTGTTTTTTTTTCCCTTGGAAATGTACAGTCCATTCTCAAAAATTGCACCTTGTTTTACCCATTTTTGTTTTTCTGCTTTTGTAGTAAGCATTTGCATTGTTTTTAACATGTCTAAATCTAAAATCTCAAAGGGTTGTAATTCCTCATTTAAAAATAAAGTTTCTGAGTCTGAGGCTGCTTGCTTGCATGCTCA